>NW_022900919.1:36434991-36519856 GCF_012274545.1 Fukomys damarensis
ATATATATTTTTTTTTTGTACCAGGGATTGAACTCAGGTCCTTGCACTTGTGAGGCAGGTTCCAGAACCACTGAGCTAAATCCCCAGCACTATGTACTCAGTTTTAAAATTTACTGCCTCAATCTAATTCATAGTGTATTAAATCTCTTATAATTAAGTGTATTTTATCAAACTATTACATTTATAGTAATTTTTACCTTATTTAGCTGCCATACTGTTTGCCTATAGATTTATGATATAATTGATTCCTGACTTTCCCCTTTTATTGTTGCATAATGCCTCTCTCCTTTTTAGATAGCCTCCATAGCTATGAGCTTGGGTGCTCAAGACAGACTACCTATGGACCATATAAACCTGGGAAAACAGAACAGAAATATCATGTTAATATAAAATGTCTACATATCTATTGATCCTTCTTCAAAAACTCACACCTTTCTTCTTTTGAACCCATGTGGGATTCAGTTTTATTCCTAATGAATAGACCAAAGTGAAAGTGACTGTGGGTGATATCTAAGATGAAGTCATAAAAACCATTGCCTTCTACATCATTCTCTTAGAATGTCCTATTGGTTGGATCTAGCTGCCATGTCGTACGGATTCAGCTGTCCTATGGAGAGGCCCGTGTGCTGAGGATCTGAGTCCTCCAGCCACCAACCATGGGACAGCTCATCCAGGAAGTAGATCCTGAAGCTCCAGCCCAGCCCTCTGGTACCTGCAATCCCAACTGACATACTGACTTCAACTTCATGAGATATTGGAACCAGAAACACTGCTCCCAGATTCTTGACTCACAGAAATCAGGACTGGTTTCCTGTTTAAAGCCAGTGTGTTTTGGGCTAAAGATAATGTACCCACTTCCCAGGATTGTAATAAGGAATTAATGGTATTACATGTAAAGAACTTTGCTTTTATTTTTACTTCTGATCCAACAATTTATGATCAACTTCTTTGCTCATTACTTTTTAAAAACAAAACTGAATCTGTGTTGTCCAAGGCTGGCCTTGAACTCCTCTGATCAAGTGAATCTCCTGCCTCAGTGCTTCCAGTGACTGAGAGCACAGGTCTATGCCACCATGCCCACCTTCACTTTCGTCTTGTCATCTCCCTACCTTCATATTTCTGTCTGGATCATCTGATTTTAGTTAAGAATTTTGTCTTCAGGATTTGCCTCAGCTTGATACATGCAGGCTAAATTCTCTGAATCTTTGCAAATACACAACTACCTTTATTCCTCCATGACAAGCACATGATGTCCTAGCTATGTACTGAATTTCTGCAGTTAGTTCCATTTCCGTAGCATCTGTGTTTTCCACTACTTTCTATCTTTTCCCATTTTCACTATAGTAGATGATTACTCTGGTCTTACATAGGACATGATAAATCTGTCACCAGGTAGTTTTTCCTTTGTGCTTTGCATGTAAGTTGTTATTTCTTTTTTAAAAATTTGTAACATTTTCTCCTTTGTTCTTTAATTGTTGGAATATAACCAGGATATGTTTAAGTTGGCACATTATCAATTCTGCTTGGTGGCCAGAAACTTCCTTCAATATATTTGATTTTTAAGCTCAGAATGCCTCTGATTTTATCACTTGTTTAATTTTTAAATTTTATTTAGTTTCTCTAAGCACTCACTGACCAAAACCTGGTCAGGCCACATTTCCAAAACTTTAAAGTGCAAAGGAATCACTTAGGGATCTTAGTGAAAGGACAAATTCTGATTCAGAGTATTTGGAAGACAAGCACCTGTCAGTAAGGGTATAGGAGGAGCCCTAACAGAGAAGTGTATTCTGCTGCAACAAAACAAGATAGTAAGAAAATATATTTGCATAAGGTTACTTGTGATTCTAGAGATGTCGAGATATTTTCTCTCAAGATCATTCCCTAGCCCAGAAGATTCATGAGTAGGCTCCATGCCATAAATTCTTGAGCTGTGGCTATTGCAACCTTAATGATGCCACACGAAGTATAATCAGGAGATGGTGGAGATAGAGAATCATATTCTGTCACAAGACAGAGTTTGGGGAAGTCAGAGTTTGCCTCCTGAACTCTTCATAAACCCAAATGGGCTGCACAGTTTATCTAACACCTTTGAAATTGGCATGCATTCCAGATCATAAGAATGGTATCTTCTCATCTGGAGATTTCTGAAGACAACAAGCTCCCTGTGAGAGCTGAGCCAATGAGATATGGTGGGTAAGCAGAGTCCCCGCCCCCTCTTCCTTCCCCTAAATCAGTGGTGGTGAACTTATGGTGCCTGCACCACACAGTGGGCTGTTTGTATCATTGAAAGTTCTAAAACATTTACTATCACTGCTCTAAATTCTCAGAGACTAGCAAATAGGACCCAAGAAATTCTGGATTTCCTAAGGAAATCTCTGAGAATAATTTAAAGGTGGAGCTGTGAGCTGGCCTAGCAATGGCACAATGGAATATGCGGAGCCTCTGCAGGAGACCAGCCTGCTAGGCCTGCCTAACCAGAAAGGGAGGGTGGAGATTAAAGACACAGATACAGAGATAATTTAGAATGAGGGAATGAGGGGACTCTTGCCTATAATGGACAAAGAGCCCTGAGTATTTGGCTCACCTTGCTTTTATTCACTTAGTCAAGGGAAAAAATAATTAAATTAATGAAGATGCATGGGAAGATAATATATCCAGGTATATATTCAGATCTCAGCTGTACTGACTCTTCTCTGGAACTTGAAACACATCAGCATAAATCATGTTGCCAAAGGAGGAACAGCTTGCTGTTTTTCTCTTTTGTGCTTGCAGAGAAGGTCAATGAGATCTTGATCTTCAATATCTGGTCTCCTACAATCCTCTTTCAGAGCACTTATAGGCTCTATAGGGAAATGATGTTGAGCTAAAGGTAAACATTTCATAGAAAAACATGTCCACAAGCTCAGTAATTTATTAAAATTACAATCCAACCCTTCCTGCCTGTCAAGCACCTGGGTAGAACCCACTGATGGCTCCATCAGGAGAAGTAAATACAGTCCAGCTCTTTCCCCTAAGGAGCCATCACCCCTTCTTTCCCACTCTTTCTCAGGGGAAGCATGTACCAGGTGATGGATAACATTCTAAGAGCAGTAGTAATTGAATTTTATTGAGTAATTATGTGTGAATTCTATTTTAATAATAGGATTAGACAGAAAATTGTAGATTGGGTGAGATTACTATATACGAAAAAAATTTTTTTCCACTGAGAAGAATGGAGCCGGTGTAACAAAAGCTAAAATTGGCTGTGGAAAAACTGACTAGTGCCAATAGTGCAACTGGGAAAACCTAATTTGTTTCTTTGATATTCAGACTATATTGTTTAGAAGTACTGCAATCACCTCAGCAAGCCAACTAAGATAAGAATAGTAGAACAAATTTCAAGAATTTAGGACGCTAGTGAACTTGAATTGATTTGGATCAGCCCTGCCTTTAACTTCATACTGAAAAATAATTCACCTTGTTTTTAAGCCATTTTCAGATGTCTTTTATAGCTAAGAGGGTTCTGGAACAACATCTTTTTGGTATCCTACAAAATAATAATCAACATATAGCACATTTATTTAAATAAGTCATTTGATGGCTATCTCTTCCCTGTAATTCAAATATGATCTGAATATACATCCAGAATTTATAGTTGGTCCATATTAATCCATAGCTCCTCTTTTCCAATTTTCTTTTACTAATATATATATATATATATATGTGTGTGTGTGTGTGTATTTTGCTATTATATATATAGTAAATTTATACCATTATGAAGATTAGATAAAAATTTAGTCACGAAATGGAGTCAAGGCTCATTGTATATTTATTACAATTACAGAAAAGCTAAAACATTTCCATCTTACTTAGACTTCTCTAGTAGTTGAAATAAAGTGGTATAATTTTAAAATGATTTGTGTATTGAATGAAACAGAACATAAGAATAGATCTACAGAAGTATAAATAAAGTGTCTCAAAATAGTAGATTTTCAGAAAAAAAATGAAATGGTTCAAGGTGGTTAGACATTTTTTGTTAAATGTATCCTTAGCTAGTGCTTCTTTTTATAGCTGTAATAATTAAAATACAATAAAGATGCAAATCAGTAATTGGATTTAAAAGAACATGTTTAGCTCAGTGAAGAATAAATTAAATTTTGAATAAATTAAATTCAAGCACCATATATTTCTGCTTCATGACACTGGTCTCATCTTAATTATTGTCATTTCTTATATTACCACAAGATTTTATTTTGTATTTTTCAAAGAAATACATTTGGGTCAGAGGCTACATCTAAAGGTAACCATGAACTAGACTTTATTTATGTTTGTTCATTTCTTTCCTTTCTCACAAATAAAGATACGTCAAATATTGCCACATTGGCAAGTAACTAAAAGAGATATGAAATACTCTAGAGATACAGTTTGATTAATTTTGCATTCTTTTAGTCATTTTTTCCCTACCCTGTCCAACTTTGCCAGTGAAATCCATGGCTTTGTTTCCATTCATATGACCAAGCAAGTAAAATGATTACTACATTGAGAATTAATTTTTCTGTGCTAAGTTAACTCATGTTCAAACAAGTGGTGACTTCCTTTTATAAAACTGAAAACTTTTTAAAAGTTTGCTCTTCTCAAATATTTTAATTATTTTAAACTTTCATCCAGACATTTTTAGAATATTCTTTTGGGAAAAAATGTAAGAAGTTCATATTGTGTTAAACTGTGAACATTTTTCACTTAAATTATTTTTGAAATTATCTTTATTCACTTGATAATACCAAAAGATAAGTCCAATAAAGTAATGAATCTGTGTTCTAGCTTTCATTAGTCTCATCTTTGTTCAAATGACATTTAGAAGATATCCAACTATGGCATAGAGCCAAGACAGCAGACCAAGCTGGCGATTCACACTAATAAGACCTACGTATTTGTCTTCATTTATTTATCCTTTAACTTTCATTGGCACCAAGCAATTCATTCAGCGAGGTTTGAATAACTGAAATCTTAAACACCATCTCGCAGGCAAAAAGATACCTACCTATTCATTGACTCATGCATTAAACAAATCATCATTTATCATCAACTGGAACCTGTTCTAAACACTGGAGCTACAGCAGGGAATAAAAGAAACAAAGTCGCTATTCTCATGGAATTCATATTCTACTAGGGGAGAAAAGAAAACAATGTGCATATAATATTTCAGGTATGAGTAAATGCTATGAAAGAAAACCATGGTAAGAGTTACATTGAGTACAGGATGGATATATTCATTCATATAGGCTGACCAGAGTATTCCTCCTCAAAGAAGTGACCTTTAAGAAGAATTGACAAAGTAGACACTGGGTCATGTATAAAGAAGAAGCACAAGATCCTGAGGGATTTGTGCCCAACTGTCAGGTCAGTAGAACAGGAAGAAGGTGCTGTGGCTGAAACTCGGGGTACACAGTGGGGTAGTGTGGGAAGGTGAGGCAGGAGAAGGCCTTTTCATGTAGAGTCTTGAAGATCAAGGTCTTGAAGATCCCTGGCTTCTCCTCTGAGGTTAGAGGTCACTGGACAGAGGTGAGCAGAGGACTGGTAGACATTTTTCTTAGTATTTATAGGGATTGTTTTGGCTGATGTGTGGCAATTAGATGTGTAGAGCAGCAACACTGGAAAGAAGTTAGGTGATTTCAAATGTCTGGGTGAGAGTTGTTGTCTCAGATCAGGGTGGGGTGGCAGATTGATTTCATTTGACGAGCTCAACAAATGGCCTCCAATTTTCTCCTTTTTGGGGCCTGGCTTGCCTGCTGAAAGATGAAAAACCATGTGAAACAGAGCCTATCATCCCAGAGGAAGTAGACCTTCATCAGCCAACTAGCAGCTGCTCAGTAAGACAGTGATCCCTAGTAAGGCCAGAGGAGCAGCCCACCTGACCTCAGCCAAGACCAGCACAAGCTCAGGTCATAAAATTTCTCAGTGAGGGGAGTCACTATACAGAATTATCACCTTATTGTATGCATTATATATATCATCTTTGGTGATACAAAAGATAATCATAAAAATAGTGGAAAGTCAGCAATTGGTAGAATGAATATAGATGAAAATGGGTAATGAACACAAAATGAATGTTTGGTCAATGTACTGTGACTCACTCAAATGAAAACTGTAAAAATCTGTCTCCAAGGTGTAAGTTTTATAAGTTGTTCTTCACTTTCCGAAGGAAAAATCAAACATCAGCATGGCTCTGGCTAGAGATCTGACCAAATAAGAATTCAGTTAAAGGCGTGTTTCTCTTTAGTCACTCTGCTAGGGGAATGTATCAAAATCTTATAGCCATTGACAAGATCCCAATGATGAATGTAACTGTATTATATACCTAAAATGTACCACATTAAATTCAATGGGGAAAAATTTATAGCTATTAAAATTAGTGCTCCCCAAAATATCATTATATTCCCATTGCTATTATTTTGGAAAGGGGATCTTGGTATGATGTCCCAGCTGGCTTTTAACTCCTGAACTCAAGCAATCCTGCTTCCTCAGCTCCTGAGTGGCTGAGTTCCTGAACATGCATCCTGAGTGGCACCTCAGTACTTTCTCAAAGTAATTTCATTCCTCTGTCATTTGTGAAGTTGGACACTAGAACATGCTGGCCCTATACTGGATCAGTAAATTCTCCCTCAGTTCCTGTGCACTGCGGCTAATGGCTCATGACTGCCCATTCTCCTGAGCACTGCTCTCAGCCCACCTCTCAGAAAACCCAGGAAGTTCCAGTGCATCCACTCATCACTAAAGGAATGATGTCGGAAAAGAAATGTCTAATCCTTTGACTCAAGGTGGGAAAACTTCGTGCTCACACTGTTCACACGCTAAACTGAGGATAGCATTCACTTCAGTTTTCATTTCTTTGCAGCCTCTTCTCCAGCACTCTCCTGCTTCCCTCAGTTGCTTACAAGTTTCCAGTGAGACTGCTCCCTCAGTAGACCTCTAAGCAACATTCTCTCTCTCACAATATGTTTCTAGGAACCCTGATGTAAGAACAAGCATAAGTCAAATTGCCAAGTTATTTCTAGAAGAGTGATACCAAAGTGTGGGGATTCAGCTTACAGCCGCCTTGAGTTGTAACCACCACGAACCCAGCATACTCTAGATCAACAAAACCATTACAGTGGCATGTGGAGCTTTTTTTTTTTTCTCACTGAGTTTATTGGTACATTTTAGGTACACAGTACAGTTACATTCATCATTGGGATCTTGTACCTTTACATGACAGGTCTTGGTTCTCATTTTTCCCCTTACCCCTGCCCTCCCTTCACCCCCTCCTTCCTTCCCGATTTACAAATACTTTATTTCTATTTTTTTTGTTTTCTCATATTTTTTTCTTTTCCCTTATTTCCTTTCCCCTACCCTTCCCACTTCCCCTGCACCTTTAGCCCTTTTCTTCTTATTTCACATTGTCAAGTATACCATTAGTATCTTATGTACAATTATAGTTTTTCACACCAAATTGTTCAGTATTTACAGGTGTGACTTATTTATTTCACTTAAGAGTATATCCTCAATATGCATCCATTTTCCTATGAGTAACTCTAATTTCTGATTCTTTATGACTGAGTAGTATTCCATTTTATAGAAAAATCACATTTTCTTTATCCAGTCTCCAACTGATGGGCAAATGGGTTGGGTCAAATGGAACCTCTAATCCTAGTTCTTTGAGGTATCTCCATATTGATTTCCATATGGACCTGGGCACCATCAACACCAAGATTGTACCCCATGTCTTCAACACAAGCTTAAAGTGAACCAGGTATATTTTGACTCATAGGCACTCACTGTTGACCCAAGTAGTGAGGATCCCTGGGTCCTGCAACTATCCAGCACAATCCTTCTATCAGTAAGTTTCATATAAACTGCACTGTTATCTGTCTGCTTCTTCCTCTGGCCTCATGGTAACTTGGGAGCAGGTCTCAAACATTGGGACCTGGTTTTCCAAGAATATATAGGACAATAAACACTGCCAAAGGTCTCCAGTTTTGTAGCTTTTTAAGTGAAATATTCCCTTCATCTTTGGAAGAATCATATGAACTTTTGTGCCAATGTAGTAATTTATACATTGATTCTTGTGAGAGTGCTTGTATGAGTCTGGAGGAATCACAAAGTTAATTTTGAGAGAATTTACATGTAAATAAATACCCTTTCAACTAATTTCAAGGGATTCTCCATTTAATTTGTTTCATTAACTATTGTTTCTTAAAACTACAACTGAAGAGAATATATTGCTATATGACTATAAATACTGCAATGAATTTGGCCCCTATCTATAGCTATGTATGAAAATGCCAGACCCTACATATTTCATTCACAATCATGCCTTATGATTGGCTCTATAATACATGGTTCATAAAGTTAAGTGATAGATTTGCTGGTGACAAATTTATAATTACTATCAGACATAGGAGCGAGGGGAGGGAGGAAGGGAGAGAGAGAGAGAGAGAAAGAGAGAGAGGGAGAGAGAGACTAGAAAAATCTAGTCCAATTCCTTCATTATTCAGCAGGAGAAATTGTAATTTAGAAATGTTAAGTGATGAATTCAAAGTCATGAGGGTAATTGGTATCATATGTGGAATCACAAAGCAAAACAGCATTTAGGGAACATATTTATTTTAAAGTCTAAGTTGTAATTATTGCTCTAATTGAAAAAAATAAGAAATGTATTGAAAACAAAATGGAGTGCTGACAATTATCAGGGTAATTATTTCAAGTGTATTATTTTTCCACATAACTCAGGCAAAACACAGCATTGTAGTTTCCTTCTCAATTAAATGAATATTTAATACTAGTTTTCAATTGCACAGAAATTAAAATGAAAAAAAACTTATTATATTATCTGGTTACTTCCTTTTATTAAAAACATTTAATATACAAAGCTGAACAGTGTCTGTCTCTTTTGTTGTTTTCTGTGGCTATGCTGCCTGAAGTCATTTTGTGGTGAGCCAGCAGCTTTACAGGGCAGAAAATGGCAGTGCTGTATGGAATGTCACTTGGATTGAGTTTGTCAGTAGAGCAGAATTTCTCAAACTATTAAGAAGCTGAAGAATCCTCTAGAGGTCCTGCTGAAAATTAAGATTTTAAATGCAAGGCCATAAATATGAAATTGAAAAAAAATTTCATTAACAATACCATCAAAAAGAATAAATATTTGGTGAGGCCTAATGGCACAGTCCTGTAATCTCAGCATTCTGGGAGGCTGAGGCAAGAGGTTCTCAAGTTTAGGCCCATAGTGGGCAAATTAGGAATTTAGTGATACTCTGTCAAAATAAAAAAATGAAGGGCTGGATATGTAGCTCATTGTAAAGGCCTTGGGTTCAAGCTCTTGTATTCCAATAGATGAATAAATGAATATTTGGGAAAAAGTTTGAAATAAGTGCAAGACATTAACTGAAAGTTATAGTTCATTGATAGAAATTGAAGAAGACTAAATCAATCACAAGAAATCCAATTTTATAGATGAAAATAGATTGAATAGATTGTTATAGATTGAAAGACTCAATGCTAACATATTGATCTACAGATTCAACACCATCCTTATCAAAATCCCAGTTGTGTTTTTTGCAGAAATTAACCAACTGATTCTAAAATATGTACAGAAATGCAAGAGGCAGGGAAGAACCAGAACTGTCTAATATCACAGACTAAAGATAAGAAATGCTAGCTATAATATGGAAGGGTATAGCCATTTCAGGGCAGTTTGGAAATTTATCAAAAACCTAAACATACAGCTACACATTATCCAGGAATTTTACTTTTCCATATATACCCAAGAAAACTGGAAAAAAAAATTCTTACAAAGACTTCTACATGAGTATTCATAGAATAATTACTTACAGTAGCCAAAAAGTCAAAATAATCCAAAATATCTAGCACCTAATGAATGGAAAAATGTGGAATATTCATACAGTGTAATACTATTCAGTTACAAGACAGAATAAAGTTATGGCCTTCACCCACATCCTTGTGTCAGCCTGCATCAAGTGGAACGTGGAGGACTGGGACAGCCATGCAGAGATCCTGTCCTCACTCTGGCCTGCATCAAGTGAACTAGTGAGGACTGTTTAGCATCCAACCCCCCCCCACCATGCTCTCAGACCTCCTGATTGTGCCAGTTCTTGGATACACTCTGCAGAGACACAGGTGGTCATAAAGTTCATTTTTCTGAGCTCCAGAAGATAGAACAGAAGTGAACAACTGCAATAAAGGCACATCTGACCTCTATAGTTGGTAAGTTGGAGGGATCACCACTTTCCATCAGAACTTTGAATATCTTCAGAGAAAGGGAAGAGGGAACCTGTAGTAGAACCTTGCAGAGTTAAAACTTGCAGGAGTTCAAGGAGCTCATTTGGGGCCTTGCAAGCCTGAATTCAGCCTGAATCTGAGGGGTCTGCCCGTGGCTAGCTGAGACTAAATGACTTAGTTCTGCACATTGCTGTGCACATTATCTATTGTGACAGCAGAGATATAGCCTGAAAGAGGCCCTTCAAATTCCTTTTCTTCTTTCTTTACCTCATTCCATTCTGCAAATTCTTTCTTTTTTCTGTCTTCTTTTTCCAATTCAGTCTCTTGCTCCCCCATTTTATTCTTCATCTCCCTTTCTGTTACTATTCCTACCCTAACTTGGATTTCTTCTTTTTTTGTTTTTTATTCTTTTTTATTATCTTTTTTTTTCTCTTTTTCCTTCACTCAAGTGTCACTAGTTTCAAAGGGAAGTGAGCCCCTATTACTGTTAATTTGTTATATTCTTGTCCTTATTCTTTCACTCTGTCTTTCCCTCTTGTCTTCAACAGTTTCCTAAAGTATGTGTGGTCATCCTATGTCCTCTGGCTTCACTTGAAACCTTCTCTAATTCTTCTCACTATTCCTATCATCCTCTGTCTAAGCCCCCATCCTAAAAGGTAAAGTTCCTATACTGAAGAGTTTATTCACTGTAAACATATTTTGGGCTGCTCCTCAATTTTGATTTAATTCACATGGTTTAAAGATGATAGCTTAATGACTACCACAATTTTTAAGCTGTGCTTGTTGCTATTGTGTTGGTGATTGTATCAACAGGGCTAAAGGGTTGTGATTGATTTAATGAGTTGTCCATTCTGATATAAAAATGTGAGTGTCTATGAGTGATTAGACTCAAAATCTAAATCACAACTATATTAGGAAGATTTAAGTAATAACCCAGGAATTAAACCAAGGACAAACAACAAAAATAAAAATGAGAAAGCACTTAAGCAAGACAAAAAGGCAAACTTCTAGTTCACCGATGACAAACTCTAGGGGAAATGAGCTTGAAAAGACTGACAATCAACCACCAGGACACCCTGAACTCATAGCACAGGAAGTAACAAAACAAATCAGTCTCTAGAAAAATTCAAAACAGAAAGAATTTCCCAGATAACTACAGAGGTGGTGGGTACAATGAAGGACATGATTAGAAACTCTAGAACAGAAACTGACAAAAAAATAGATGAGCTCAGGACCATGATAGAAGCCATGAAGGCCTAGCATTAGAAAGAAATGGAAACCATGAATGCCCAACATAGGAAAGAAATGGAATCCATGAAACAGATTCAAACAGATATACAGGAGATTAAAAACTCTATTGAAAGTTTTCACAGCAGGATATATGAATGTGAAAATATAATTTCACATATAGAAGATGGGATAGCAGTCAGTGACTATGAAAAGAGAGGTCTCTTAAAAACAGTAAAGGATCATGATAAATTGACCCAACAACTCCTAGATGATGCAAAGAAGAATAACATAAGACTGATAGGAATCCATGAAGTAGCAGGAGAAAATACAAATGACTTAAAAAAGAGGTTCATGGAATTAATGACAGAAAACTTCCCAAACAGAGGGGAAGAATTTGACATACAGATAAGTGTGGCATATAGGACTTCAACTAGGCATGATAAAAAAAAATATACCTGGACATATAATAATCAAGATCCCAGAAACCAAACAGAAGAACAAAATACTACAAGCAGTAAGAGAAAAGAAACAAATCACATGCAAAGGAAAGCCCATAAGAATCACAGCAGACTTTTCAACACAAACCCTCAGGTCAAGGAAAGCCTGGAGTGAGGTATTTCAAGTCCTAAGAGAAAACAACCTCCAACATAGACTGATGCATCCTGCAAAACTCTCTTTTAAATAAGATACTTTCATGACAAAGAATGCCTGAGACACTTAATGAATACCAAACCAGCACTACAAGGAATTCTAAACAATATCCTAGAAAAAGACAGTGAAGATCACAACACCAGGAGGCCCAACAGAGCAAATCAATTAGGCAAGGCAAAAAACTAAAGGGAAAGGGGGAAAATTAAAAAGAGCCAACAACAGGATAATAACATGACAAAAATAAGTCAGTATATATCAGTTATAACCATCAATATCAATGGCCTCAATTCACCAACCAAGAGAAATAGACTGGCAGAATGGATTAAGAAGCAAAATCCAAAAATATGTTGTATACAAGAAGCACACATAGTACAAAAAGAAGCCATAAACTGAAAGTGAAAGAATGGAAAACAGTTCTCCACGCAGCCCAGAAAAAAGCAGAGGCAGCCATCTTATTCGCAGACAAAGAAAATTTCAAACCAAAACTGATTATGAGAGACAAAGAATGCCACCACATCCTTGCAAAGGGAACAATTCAAGAGGAAGAGATGACAATAATAAATATATATGCACCAAATATTAATGCTCCAACTATATAAAACAAATATCAAGTAACGTGAAAAACCAAATAAGTACTAATACAATTGTAGTGGGGTATCTAAAGACCCCACTATCACAAATAAACAGATTATCTAGACAAAAAAATCAACAACAAAATACTAGAACTGAACCATGCTTTTGAAAATATGGACTTAATAGATGTCTATAGAGTGTTCCATCCCACAAATTCAGAATATACATTATTTTTGGCTGCACATGGGCCATTCTCCAAAATAGACCAAATACTAGCTCATAGAACAGGTTTAAATAAATGCAAATGATTTGAAGTTATCCCATGTATATTATCAGATCATAGTGCAATTAAGATGGAGATCAACAGCATAAGAAACCATAAGAACTTCACAGACATGTGGAAATTGAACAATATTCTCCTGAACAATCAATGGGATACAGAGGAAATTAAAGAAGAAATTAGACGTGTTTAAAAATAAATGATGATGTCAATACAACATACAGGAATCTATGGGACACAATGAAAGCACTTCTACGTGGAAAATTCATAGCAGTGAATGTCCACACTAGGCAAACAGAGCAAGCTCAAATTAACAACCTAGTGATGAATCTTAGACTCCTAGAAAAAGAAGAGCAAGAAAAACTCAAAGCTTGTACATGGGTGGAAATTATAAAGATTAGAGCAGAAATCAATGGAAACTAAGAAAATGATGCAAAAATCAATGCATCCAAGAGTTGGTTTTTTGAAAGAATAAGCAAAATCAATAAACCCTTAGCCAACCTTGTCACAAAAAGGAAGGAAAAGACTCAGATCCATGCAATTAGGAATGAAAAAGGTGAGGTCACAACAGGTCCAGGAGAAATTCAGAGGATCAGTTCCTACTTTGAGAACCTGTACTCTAATAAAATGGAACACACAGAAGAAATGGACAGATTTCTAGGTACTTATGAATTACCAAAGTTGAACGAAGAAGATAAAAAACTTCTAAACACCCCAATCCATGAAATTGAAAATGTAATTAAAAGTTTACCAGCAAAGAAAAGCCCAGGTCCTGATGGATTCACTGCTGAATTTTACAAGACATTTAGAGAAGTACTGCCACTACTCTTTAAACTTTTCAATGACATTGAAAGGGAAGCAATACTTCCAAATTTGTTCCTGAAAGCAAGTATTACTTTGATTTCCAAACCAGGGAAAGACCCAACTAAAAAAGAGAACTACTGGCCATTCTCCTTAATGAACATAGATGCAAAAATCCTTAATAAGATACTGGCAAACAGAATACAGAGGGTCATGATGAAGATTATACACCCTGACCAAGTTGGATTTATTCCAGGGATGCAAGGATGGTTCAACATATGTAAATCAATAAATGTAATATCCTTTATTAAAAGAATCAAGGACAAAAGCCTATGATCATCTCAGTAGATGCAGAAAAAGCATTTGACAAAATTCAACACCCATTCATGATAAAAGCCCTGCAAAAAAATTGGAATAGATGGTCTATATCTCAACTTGGTAAAGGCTATCTATGAAAAACCAACAGCCAACATCATATTGAATGGCCAAAAAAATGAAAACCTTCACTTTAAAATTAGGAACAAGACAAGGATGTCCAATGTCACCACTCCTGTACAATATATTCCTGGAAACATTAGCCACAGCAATTAGATAAGAGAAAGAAATTAAAGCAATAAAGATAGGAAAGGAAGAAGTTAAACTGTCATTATTTGCTGATGATATGATACTCTACATAGAAGATCCCAAAAATTCCACCAACAGAATTCTAGACTTAATTGATACTTTCAGCAGAGTAGCTGGATATGAGGTCAACACTCAAAAATCAATAGCCTTCTTGTACACAAATAAGAGATTCACTGAGAGAGAAATTAGGAAAACAATTCATTTCACAATAGCATCCCCAAAAAATGAAATATCTAGGAATCAATCTAATGAAATAAGTAAAAGATCTCTACATTGAAAACTATATCACTCTGAAAAAAGAGATAGAAGAGGATATAAGAAGACATCCCTTGCTCTTGGTTAGGAAGAATCAACATAGTGAAAACTGCCATGCTAACAAAACTGCTTACAGATTCAATACAATGCCAAATGAAATTTCAACACTATATTTCACAGAACTAGAAAAAGTAATAAAAATTCATTTGGAACCATAAGAGACCTAAAATAGCAAAAGCCATCCTAAGCAACAGAGATATGGCAGGGGTATCACAATACCCAATTTGAAACTATACTACAAAGCCACTGTGATAAAAAGAGCATGGTACTGGCAAAGAAAGAAACCTGAGGATCAGTGGAATAGATTGGAAGATACAGAAACAACTCCAGATGTACTCAGCTACCTCATCTTTGACAAAGAAGCCAACCATCCCCATTGGAGGAAAGATAGCCACTTTAATAAATGGTGTTTGAAAAACTGAATTTCAACCTTCCAAAGATTAAAAAACTAGACTCTTATCTTTCATCATGCACTAAACTAAAGTCCAAGTGGATTAAATATCTAAATATTAACAAAGAAGCACTGTGCTGGTTGCAAGATAAATTAGGCAGAACCCTAGAAGACATTGGCATACGAAAAGACTTTATGAACAAATCCTCAGTAGCATGGGACCTAGCATAAAAAGTCAACAACTGGGATCTCATTAAAAAGCTTCTGTATGGCAAATGAAACCACCGACAGAGCTAAGAGACAACCTACAATGTGGGAAAAAATTTTTACCAGCTGCTCCTCAGCCAAAGGACTATTACCTAGAATGTATAAAGAACTCAAAAACATCAGCCCCCCCAAATATAAAGACCCGATTTAAAAATGGTCATCTGAAATGAACAGACATTTCTCAGACAAAGAAGTAAAAGCAGCAAATAAATATATGAAAAAAATGTTCTACATAACTGGTCATTCGAGAGATGCAGATGAAAACAACACTGAGATTCCACCTCACCCCAGAAGGAATGGCTGCTATAAGAAATCAACCAGTAACAAATGCTGGTGGGGCTGTGGGGAGAAAGGAAACCTTCTCCATTGTTGGTGGGAGTGCAGACTGGTGCAACCACTGTGGAAATCAATATGGAGACACCTCAAAGAACTAGGATTAGAGGTTCCATTTGACCCAGCCATCCCTCTGCTAGGTATCTTCCCAAAAGAATTAAAAGAATCATACCCACAGTGATATACACACACCCCTGTTTTTATTGGCACAGCTTTTAATAGCTAAAAGTTGGAAACAGCCCAGTGGCCCATGATTGGAGACTGGATAAAGAAGATGTGGTTTTTCTATAAAATGGAATACTACTCAGCCATAAAGAACGAGAAATTAGTCATTCATAGGAAAATGGATGCATATTGAGGTCATACTCTTAAGTGAAATAAATCACACATGTGTAAATACTGAATAGTTTCTCTGGTGTGAAAAACTAAAAGTGTAAATAATAGCCAAATTGTGTAAATGACAATGTGAAATAGGAAGAAACAGGCTAAAGGTGTAGAGGAAGTGGGAAGGGTAGGGGAAAGAAATAAGGGAAAAGAAAAAAATATGAGAAAATAAAAAAGTGGAAACAAAGTTTTTGTAAATAGGGAAGGGAGGAGGGGTGAAGGAAGGGCAGGGGTATGGGGAAAAATGAGAACCAAGATCTGTAATGTAAAGGTACAAGATCCCAATGATGAATGTAACTGCACTGTATACCTAAAAAGTACCAATAAACTCAGTGAGAAAAAAAAAGAAAGAATAAAGTTCTGATAATACGCCATTACCTTAATAAATATTAGAAATATTTTAACTTATAGAAGTTAGACAGAAAAGCAAATATTATATGATTCCTCTTATATGAAATTTATATGAATTCACACTAAATATCTAGAATAGGCAAATCTGTATTGACAGGTGGTAGACTCGTAGTTGCTTAAGGTTTTGTAGGGGAGTGAGAATGATTGCTGATGGTTCTAGGGTTTGGGTTTTTTGTTTGTTTGTGTGTTTGTTTTGGAGCAAAGAAAATGTCCTGGAATTACATAGTGGTGATACTTGCACAGTGTTGTGAATATGTGAAAATCCTGTTGAATCGTGTACTTTAAATGGCCAAGTTTCCTGGAATATGAATTATATTTCAATTTTTTAAGAATAAAATACTGGATTGGGGCCCAGAATTCTGGCTTTCTAAAAACACTTGGATGATGCTGATATTCCTGTTCTACAACCTATACTTGGGGTAGTAGTATCTAGAGAACTCCTAAGGTCTGAGCAAGGCAAACATCATTCTAGTTCTAAACAGCTTACCCACTCATAGTTGTGTATTTATGGAAAGGGAGGCCTTCCTTCTGTCTCCACAGTTAAAGTATTAACAGCAATCACCAGATCTTGGGTTCATGTATGATATGCACATCTCACAATAGGATACAGACTTGGCTTCTCTGTGATGCTGTGTGCCTCATAGCTTAGCATTTTTGGGCCCCTGACCCTGAAGGTCAGAGTGGGCTCTAGTGAAAGGAACAACAGAGATACTACTTCTGGGAATCTTTGGTCATGTTATGTAAGATAATGTACATTTATTAAGAAAAGGCATTTTCCTATTAGGTAAAGAAAAACCATTCCAAGTATTTAAGAAAATTTTACTGGGAACTGGTCATATGCCATGCATGAACTGAGATAGTAAGTATGGTGGTGAAACATCCCAGATTTTCAATAGGAAATTACTGTGGCCCTGGGTCGAATGATAAAGGGAAAAGCTTGTATTACTGAAGTCCATGAGGCAAGTTATATATAGGAAGCTGTAAGCACAGCGTATTTTGGCAGGAACTGGAGACAGAGGGTCACAGCAGGAAGCACCAGGCAGTCAAAGGAAGAGGGGAAGAAACACCGTGGCTTTTCACATTTTCCACCCTCCAGATACTTGGATGATGGGATTCCATTTGGTACAGCTCTTTGGAAGACAGCTGTCTAATAAACTGGAAAATATAGCCAATGATAGAGGGTCAGTCTTCTGAAATGCACAGGGCAGAGAATGAGGAAGAGAATAATGGATTAAAGGACAAATAGGAAAAAGACTGGCATAAGGGCTTTAAGTGAAGCATAAATTTGTAATTTACTATCACAAATACCATTGAAAAACAAAAATGCGAAAGTTTCCACTCCAAGTCTCTGAGATCAGGCTGTGTCCCAGACAAATTATACCAGAATCTCTTGGAGCAAAACCCTAGTATTAGTATTTGTTAGAATTGTTCAGAAGATTAACACATAGCCAAGATTAAGAACTGCTACTCTAGAAAAACAGATTGGGCAGGTAACATTTTTGTAGCTTACTATTAAGAATTATGATAGCAGGCAAATTTCTCGATGAGCCTTGTAGTAGCAAAACACCTGGAGAAATGGAAGAATGAAAGGAAATGAAGACACATGTTATGCATGCATAAGATCATTTTTGAAGTGAATATAGCATTTTGAAAAGACAAATCTAAAAGATGAGAAAATTACTACCAAGCAATGTTGGGCCCAGGGGAGAATGGAAGAGTCAGTGTGCTTAGAGGAAAGGAGAACATCACTGTCAGGTCCTGGAAATAAGAAAAGTTAAGACAATAAATTCAAGAGAATTTAGTCAAATCAGGCAGGCATGGCAGAAAGGACCACAAAACAAGAGGCAGGACAAGGAAACGTGTTGTATTCTTTTGACCAAGTGAGAGGATCCAAGATCATAACAAAAACTAGAAGCAGGATTGCAGTCAACAAGCACAATGCATGTGTTACTTCTGGTTGCCCAGGCAACCAGAACCTTTTCCTTATGCTAATAATAGTAAAATGAAGAAAACCACTTGGCATGCCAATATGGTGGAGGATGATTAGAGGTCAAGTCACACCTGGTCCAGCAAGACTCCTTTAAGGAGAGCTAAGTAAGAATTTTATGGGAAAGACTATGAAGACGTGAAGAGGATCGACTTGATTCACATGCAAGCAGGAAGCTAAGCTTTCTGTAGAAAGTCTGCTACTGGAGTCTAAACCGTGTGTCTCCCCACTCAGCGTCATTTCTTGATGTACTGATGAAGTTCACCTGTGAATGGGGATGCCAGAGAGCGGGGGTTTGGCCAGCTCTCCACTCAGGAGATGGAAACAGTGATTTTAGATGCAGGAAGAAAAACTAGTTTATAAAGATCACCTTGCCCTCCTTAAATTATGTAAATGTCATCTTCTTTTTTACTCAGATACCCTGCTTTCTTAGTTATCAAAAAAATTCTAGTTTTGAGTTTAATATTTTAACACTTTTTTAAAATTCAAGACTGTGGAAAGCTTATCTCCACAATATTATCTGAAGAAACTTTCAAGTATTTTTCATGTATTGGTAAATAAATTTAAATAAAATATATTACTTTTTACACAGTTTTAAAAATAGCTGAAATAGAAAGGAAAACAGCTCATATTTTGGAGGAATGCTTCTCAGAGTCCATGAGAATCACCAGTATCTCTGCTGGTGTGAAGGAGGACCTGACATTTTTGGAGTCTTTAGTTCCCATGCAATTGCCGTCTTTGAAGGTCTTTGCACTTCACCTTGAGTGGCAAGGTTTTAATTCATTAGTTACCAGAAAATGTAAATGGTAATTTAGTAGTTAAATGGTGACCAAATACAGTATTTTATTTTATAAACTGTTTACCATTTTTGGAAATAATTTTTACCATATTTCCTTTTATAAATGATACAAGAAAAACATAATTATAAAATTTTTAATAATTATACTAATACATGGAATAAAGTAAAAATCCATTTTTATTCTCCAACTGTTTTTCAATCTCTCTTCTCTAGATAATAAATATGTTGTTATAATAAAACTTTGTATATAAATAAAAATAAATGGAAATATCTTGTGTACTTTGGTATTTATTGAGAACTTTTACAGCACATTTAGAAATGAACATATACATGTTTGTGCCAGACACATAAAATATGTAAGATTTTATTATGTGAAATTTTCTTCCACCAACTAAGAGAATGATACAAAAAAATCAATGAACTGAAGAGTTGGCTTTTTGTAAGAATAAATAAAATTGATAAACACTTAGCCAATCTTATAAAAAAAAGGATAGAAAAGGCTCAAACTCATGCAATTAGGAATGAAAAAAGTGAAGTCACAACAGACCCATCAGAAATCCAGAGGACCATCAATACCTAGTTCAAAAACCTATACTCTAATAAAATGGAAAGTACAGAAGAAATGGACAGATTCTAGACACATATGAACTTTCAAAGTTGAAGATATAAAAAGCCTAAACATCCCAATTACATTCAGTGAAATTGAAAATGTAGTTAAAACATTACCAACAAAGAAAAACCAAAGTTGAAGAAGATATAAAAAGTCTAAACATCCCAATTACATTCAGTGAAATTGAAAATGTAGTTAAAACATTACCAACAAAGAAAAGCCCAGGTCCTGATGGATTCACTGCTGAATTTTACACGACATTTAGAGAAGAACTATTGTCACTATACTTTAAACTCTTCATTGAAATTGAAAGGGAAGCAATACTTCCAAATTCATTCCTGGAAGCAAGTGCTACTTTGATTCCAAAACCAGGGAAAGACCCAACAACAACAACAAAAAAAGAGAACTACAGGCCAATCTCCTTAATGAACATAGCTGCAAAAAATCCTCAATAAGATACTGGCAAACAAAATACAGAAGATCATCAAGATGATCATACACCCTGACCATGTTGGATTTATCCTAGGGATGCAAGGATGGCTCAACACACATAAATTAATAAACGTAATAGACTATATTAACAGAATTAAGAACAAAAACCATATGATCATCTCAATAGATGCAGAAAAAGCATTCGACAAAATTCAACACATGTTCATCATAAAAACCCTACTGAAAATTGGAATAGATGGTCTTTATCTGAACCTTATAAAACCTATTTGTGAAAAAACAACAGCCAATATCATTCTAAATGGTCAAAAACTAAAAACCTTTACACTAACATCAGGAATAAGACAAGGATGTCCGATGTCACCACTTCTGGTCAATACAGTTCTAGAAGTATTACCCACAGCAATTAGACAAGAAAAAGAAATAAAATGAATAAAGATAGGAAAGGAAGAAGTTAAACTGTCATTATTTGCTGATGATATGATACTCTACATAGAAGGTCCCCAAAATTCCACCAACAGACTTAGTTGATACTTTCAGCAGGGTAGCTGGATACAAGATCAACTTCTTGTAAACAAATGACAGACTCACTGAGAGAGAAATTAGGGAAACAATTCATTGCACAATAATATCCAAAAAAATGAAATATCTAGGAATCAATCTATTGAAGGAGGCAAAAGACCTCAACAAGGAAAATTACAGCACTCAGAAAAAAGAGATAGAAGAGGATATAAGAAGATGGAAAGACATCCCTTGCTCCTGGTTAGGAAGAATCAACATAGTGAAAATGGACATACTTCCAAAACTTCTAGACAGAGTCACTGCAATCTCAATTGAAATCCCAACATTATATTTCATAGAACTTGAGAAAATAATCCAAAAATTCATTGGGAACCAGAAGAGACCTAGAATAGCAAAAACCATTTTAGGCAACAGAGATATGGCAGCGGGTATCACAATCCCCAACTTGAAACTATACTACAAAGCCACTGTAAAAAAAAAGCAGCAGGGAACTTGCAAAGAAACAGACCCCAGGATCAATGGGATAGGTTAGAAGATGAAAAAACAACATCAGACATACTCAGCTATCTCATCCTTGCCAAAGGAGCCAACCATCCTCACTGTAGCAAAGATAGCCTCTTTAATAAATGGTGTTGGAAAAACTGGCTTTCAACTTGCCAAAGATTAAAACTAGATCCCTATCTTTCACCATGCACTAAAGTAAAATCCAAGTGGATTAAAGATCTAAATATCAAAAAGAAACACTAAACTTACTAGAAAGTAAATTAGGGAGAACTCTCAAAGATATTGACACAGAAGACTTTATGAACAGCAGCCTGAGAACTTGCACAAAGAATAAACACCTGGGATCTCACTGTATTAAAAAGATTTTGCAGTGCAAGAGAAATTACCAGTAGTGCTAAGAGATGACCTACAATCTGGGGAAAAAAATGTTTACCAGCTACTTCTCAGACAAAGGACCACTATCCAGAATATATAAAGAACTCAAAAAAATCAGACCCCCCTTGATTCAAAGACCCGATTCAAAACTGGGCATCTGAAATGAACAGACATTTCTCAAAGAAGTAAAAGCAGCAAATAAATGTATGAAAAAAATGTTCCACATCACTGGTTATTCGAGAGATGCAGATGAAAACAATGCTGAGATTCCACCTCACCCCAGGAAGAATGGCTGCTATCAAGAAATTAACCAGTAACAAATGCTGCTGGGGCTGTAGGGAGTCCCATTGTTGGTGGGAGTGCAGACTGGTGCAACCATTGTGGAAATCAATATGGAGATACCTCAGACAACTAGGGTTAGTGGTTGTGTTTGACCCAGCTATCCCTCTGCTGGATATCTTTCCAAAAGAATTAAAAGAATCATACTATAGTGATATGTGCTCACCCATGTTTGTAGCAGCACAGTTTATAATAGTTAAAACTTAGAAACAACCCAAATGCCCATCAACTGGAGACTGGATAAAGAAGATGTGGTTTTTCTATAAAATGGAGTACTATTTAGCCATAAGAATGAGAAAATAGAAACATTTAGAGCTAAAAGGATGCACATTGATGCTATACTTTAAGTGAAATAAATTGGACACACTTGAGTAAATACCAAATAGTTCCTCTGATGTGAAAAACTCTAAGTGTAAATAAGGTTCAAATGGTAGAGTTGGGAGTGTGAAATAGGAAGAAAATGTGTAAAGGGGAAGTGGGAAAGGTAGGGGAAAGAAAATAAGGGAAAAGAAAAATTTTTAAAAAACGAGGAAATAGAAGCAAAGTCTTTATAAATAGGGAAGTGTGAAGAGTGTGAAGGGAGGGCAGGGGTATGGGGAAAAATAAGAATGAAGACATATCATGTAGAGGTACAAGATCCCAATGACAAATGTAGCTGTACTGTTTGCTTTAAATGTATCAATGAATGTAATGAAAAAAATAAAATGACAACTAAAATTTTTTTCCTTCCACATTTTAAAAAATAATTTTACAACCTTAAGTGACATCTTTTTGTGTCAATAGCCATTTAATTTTGTGACTTCATTCCATTTTATTTTGTTATTTCCATTGATCATTTTTAGAAAAAAATAAGAATTTTTACATAGATTTTTTTTTGTACCACATGAGTATTTTTGTAGTCAATTTGATTTTCAGCAGTGTTGGGGGTGGGCAATATCTATTTCTTCATTAAAACATAGCTATCAGAACTCAAGATTTTTCTGAACATTATGCATTTTTGTTATTTAAATTACATTTCCCCAATGTAAATTTGAACATTTCTTCATATATGTATTCAGCATTTATATGATTACTTATTCTTTTAAAAATTGCTTAGAGGGGCCCAGGATTTAGCTCAGCGGTTTGGTGGCCTTCCTTGCAAGCGCAAGGACCTGAGTTCAATCCCCGGCACCAAAAAAAAAAAAAAAAAAAAAAAAAAAAAAAAAAAAAGAAAAATTGCTTGGGACATTTCTCATTTTTATCTTTTTGAAGTTATATTTTCATGACTATTAATGGTAACTCATTAGGTGTGATAGCAATAAACACACACACACACACACATTTTTGCTAGCAGCAATGCAGAAAGCTATTGAATGAGGAATCTTGGCTGTGGACTTGAAACCTGGTTCATCAGGTGGCAGGTATGTGACCTTAGATAGATCATTTAACTTCCCTATGCCTTAGTTTTTGACTGTATAAATAAATAGAATTATAATGGTTTACATTGCATATCTTTCTTTCTTTCTTTCTTTCTTTCTTTCTTTCTTTCTTTCTTTCTTTCTTTCTTTCTTTCTTTCTTTCTTTCTTTCTTTCTTTTGCATTTGTGAGGCAGGCATGGTGCCACTGAGTTAAATCCCCAGCCCCCTACAGTACATTTCTAAATACATTTATTATTCCTTCTCTAGTGGAATGAATGGTATCTGTGTCATATTCTTTTGTTCTTCTTATGAAATATCTCTTACAGATGAAATTTAGTATCGACCTGAACAGCTTAATTTAAAACTATCATTAGGGTTTTAACCAAGATCGTACTGAAGCAATAGATTCATTTGAGAAAAAAATCAAATTTTCAGATTATGAGACTGACATGAAAGTTTAAATTTTTTTTTCTCAAATGGTGAATTACAGGCCACTTCCAAGATTTAGCTACTACAAGTTGGGCTGTTATAAACATGGGGTGTGCATGTATCATTGTCATATGATGTAAAGAGGAATAAAGGAGTTAATTGTAGGAAAATGGATGCTCTTTGAGGGCATAGGTTAAATAAAACAAATCAGATGCATAAGCTTAAATGTCACATCATTTCTCTTATATGAGAAACTCAAAGTATAAATTAGTTTAAGAGCTAAATAAAAGACAGATAATAGTAAACAGGGAGATAGATCTTTTGCAAATGAGAAGGGGACCCAGAGATGATGGGAGGGGGACGGGATGAGAGGGGATGGGTACATAAAAAGAATTAAGATGTGTTATGTACATGAAGCAACTCCCCAGCATGAATGTAATCATTAGGTACTGAAAACATGTAATAAAATATATGTGTATATATATATATATATATATATATATATAAAAAGGGTTCTCATTTCTCCTTATATTACTCACTAGTATGCTGTTTTGGTATAATTTTCTGCCCTTAAACAATACTTTTTAATATATTCAAGGTTTTATAGGAGACAGACATTGTGCTTTTGTTGCTGTTTTGAGTAGAATTATTTTATTGGTCATTGTTAGTGTAGTTAGTGTCTATGATTTTTGTATGTTTATCTTATTTCTAGACAACTTGCAAATTTATTATATTTCTCTAATAAATTTTTTCATTTGAATTATAATGTGATAACTTTATCTTTTCCGCATAGTTTATCAATGTTTTTTTCTGTTTTCTAAGAAACTAGGGAGCATTTTGAATAATGACGAGTGACATGCTTGCATTGTTTCTGATTTGGACGACAACATCCCTTAATTTTTCATCATGAATATTTGCCATAATTCTCTTGAGACTAGTCTGTCAAATTTGGGAAATCTTTTTCCAATTTCCTGAGGGTTTTGTTTTTAAATTTTTAAAATTCCTAATACATTCTGTCAATACTTTTTCAACATCTATTGTGGTAGCATATGTTTCACTCATTTATTCCACTAATGTACCAAGTTAGCACGTATACATGTTCTATTATGTCATTTTTACATTCCTAAAATTAACCATCCATGATCACGATTCTTTGTCAATATCTTAAGCTGCTGCTACAGTGAATGTGGAAATATTTAATTATTTATATTTTCATTGGTAAGAATCTTTTTGATTGGTTCTATCTGTACTAGACATAATATCAGCATTTTTATAACCTGTGTAATTACTTAGGAAAGTTTTTGTCTTTTTAATGATCTGGACATGGTCATAACTAGCAGTCATAGCTGTCAAAGGGGAGGCATTACTTATTAATTAAAATTTTGATAGACCCTCCTAAGACACACACACACACACACACACACACACACAAACCCTTAAAATTTGCTGTCAATTAAGGGTATATGAAGATACAAAGGCTCAGATTTATGACTACCATTTCAAGTTTTTTAGTAAACTTGAAAACAAACATTCAAAAACATTCATATAACTTTAAGTACTTTTGAAATATTTCCCCCTTTTCATTTGAGAGGATTTAATGGTACACCCTTATCTACATAGCAGAGCTATACTAGAGCAAGTTTTTTTGTTTTTTGTGGTGTGTGTGTGTGTGTGTGTGTGTGTGTGTGTGTGTTTTGGTTTTTTGAGACTGGGTTTTACTATGTAGTTGAGACTAACCTGGAACTCACTATTGTAGCCCAGGCTGGTCTCAAACTCACAGTGATCCTCCTGCCTCAGCCTCTTAAGTGCTGGGACTACAGGCGTGCACTAGAGTAAGTTTTTATTCAGAGATGCATCTTTACAATAAAGCCTTATCTTATTTAGGAAATATTAAAATGCCCTTTTCATTGAGTATCTTTCATATACCCAGAAAAGCTCAATTAGAACCTTTAATGTCACCTTTTGCAAATATTCTGGGGAGTAATATTTAATGCCAACAAACAAAACAAAAAAAATATGAATAAGCATGTACATTATCTTGGAAAGTACCATTATCTTATTATACTAAGATGACCCACAATTACTAGAAAAGAGGCAGGATTTTGGGTGTTGAGGGAAGCAATCACGTGATATAAAATACTCTAAGTTTTGGCTAGGAAGTCCTTCCCACTATTTTTTTCTACTCAGTCTATAATTTTTATTTTCCTCAAAGAATGCTTGATCTTAGCAAAAGGGTCTTTATTCTTCCCAATTAAAATGACCACTCAGCTACAGGAAAAAAAAACAAAACAAAAAACAATCTACCACCATATCATTCAGTTATTACTTCAGTAAAACTACGTAGTAAATTTACCCCCAAATTCACCTGAAAATTCAATGGTTTACAACAGCAAGCATTTGCCCTGTGTAGGTTCCTGCATTTTCTGCTATTTTCTCATCTAGAATAGGCTTGGTTGGGTAGCTTTTTATTATTCTCCGTGTTCCAAGACTGAGACTCTTGACTGGAACTGAGCTCATCTGTTCCGCAGTTCATTCTACAGCACAAGCTAAAAGAAGGAGTGCTACCCAGGACACGCTCTTCTTTTGGATGATCACAACCATGGAAAGGGTAAATATAACATGCAGGTAAAGTTTTATCACCTATATTTTCTGTTCTAAACAAGTTATCTGAAATCAAGGGGCAACTCAATGGTTCACTCATCCCACTGTAAGGTTGAACAAAGTTATGCATTTATAATTTTAGTAAAAAGAAATTAAGAATTGGAGTGATTTTTAAATCTGTGATATCACTGAGGTTTCCTTTTCAGTGCCTCAGAGCTCTGTCAAGTTTCTATCCTTCATCAAACTCACTGAATTGGAGCCAAATTTTTGTACCTTCTTGTATGGCTTTGTGTACCAGAATGCACTCATCACTGAGTAAATCCATCTTGGTAATGGACCAGAACAATGACGATTGCCATAAAATCAAATAATTCCCAGTGATTTCCATGCATTCATCATAGGGACAGAGCTAAATAGTTATTTAGCATAGTTCAAGCTCCTGAGCAATAAACATATTTTCTTTCTAGCTTTGTTCTTCAGCAACAGCAAAAGGGATTTTTCATTAAGAAGACCTAATACCAACTTGAAGGTTTTGTCTGCAAAGATTAACAAATAATCTCAGCCTCAAAGCTAATTTTAATTGCCTCTAACCCTTTAGTAATTAATTTCTCTTTTTTCCTTTTAGACACCAGAACAAAGTTGTTTCTATTCTTTACTTTCCATACAGGAAGATTTTGCCTTTTGCAAAATTACCTCACAGTGCACAGAATTGGCAATCAAGGCCCTTGTGTATTCCTTCAGCCAATTTCTGGATTCTCCACAGTTGCAGAATACACCCTTTCCCATCTCGAGTATTTAAACCTCTCTCTCTGCTTGCTGCTCTGCCCTGGATCCTTCTTGGCACTAAGGGAATTTACTCACGTGCAGAGCACCTTCAACCAGTGAAGATCTAGAGGATTTTGTGTTACTCTGTGGAGCACACTCCTAGATAAAGGATGCAGAAACCTGCTCATGATCACACCTTTGAGCAGATGTGTTTGTTCTTTTTTCCCATCCCACTCCTCACTCTCTTATTGCACTGTTAGGGATTCCTTTCTGTTAAATAAACTGCCTGTGCCACATTCTGCCTCAAGGCTTGTTTTGGAAGAACCCAAACTAAGACAGTTGGTGAGCAGAAAAAACTGAGCACTTTCCCTGAAGTACCCAAAACTTAGAGCTAACCCAGTAAAGTATCAAAATTTATGTGTAGAAAAGATGGGTGGCAGATGGCATCCATTTTTCTCTGAGAGAGCTGGCAACTTTATTTTAAGTTGCTGATGAATACCAAAATTGTACATAGAAAGAAAAACTCCCAGATGTTGGCCTGTGTTTAAACACAGGAAGATATAATTTGGTCCTCAATACCCCTGATGCTCTGACTTCTTCTGTTGTGCAGCTAATTTCACCAGATCCCTTCTCTCTGTGCCTGTCCCTTGGTCTAGTTACCTCTTCTCTTTTGTCCAGAAGAGCTCTGTGTGCTCCTACACTCACAATTTCCAAAGCAAGCAGATTTGCATTAGACTTTTGTTTCTAAGATCTGGTGCCCCGGCTCCTAGCCTGCTGGCCACCTCCTAACAACAGCTAGCTTTAGAAAGTGTCACCACCTGTCCATTGCATGGCACGCAGCAGTTATCTCTTGATTTGTTCCCTAGGACTTCTCTGTTGCATTCTCTCAAGACTCCTCCCACAAACACAACCATTCTGCAGCATGTGCCACCTTCAAAATCATGAACACTTCCGGGACAAGTCTTGGCCAAAGGAACAAGGAAGCTGATGGATCATTTCTGTTCTCTTTTGTCCTTATCTTGCATTTGTTCTTTCAGGTGTAATCTGTACAGTTGGTCAGAATGCTTTCTGGCAAGTTCAGTCTCATTTGTAGATGGTGGTGTTGAACTTGAAAGCATACCTTTAGGGCTGGAGATTTGGCTCAGTGGTTCTGCCACCTACCTTGCAAGCACAAGGTCCAGAGTTTGGTTCCCAGTACCAGAAAAGCAAAACAAAACAAAACAAAAAAAACCCACATACCTTTAAAGAAAACAAAACAAACAAACAAACAAAAAACAAAACTTTCCAGTCTCCCACTATAGCTCCTGGAGACAGAATCATCCAAAGTAAACTTCCTGCAGGCATCCTCTTGTGTCCAGATCAATCTTCTGGGGAATTTGGTTATTGCTTAAACCTACATTTTATTGTTTTTCCTTTTTCAGTGTCTATTCACATACTTCCTCAGAGCAATTTTTCTGACAACTAACATGGTTACATCTTGGCACTGTGTTGAGCTACAGTTGGAGTTCAGTAGTGGAACACATGCTGAGCAGGCTCATGGCTTTGCATTCAGTCCCCAGCTCCCCCCACAAAAAAAAAGACAGAAAAGAAAAAGAAAGAAGAAAAATGATATTTTGTTCCTCATTTAGTAACTATTAGTAATGAACATTTATAAATTTAACTTCTGGATATCCTTGGTGAATTTTTGAGAACTCCAATGACATTTTCCTTTTTTCAGCTGATGTCATTCCTCATCAATTTCCACTCTTTCTTGAAATATACAGTATTTACACATGCAGATGTAAATTTTATGGAAATTTATTGATTCATGACACGTGGGTAGGCATCATTGAGAATACAGAAGGCTAAAATGAAGATGTTAAATTGTAAACAAAATGTAATGGCAGAATGAGAAAAGCTTTACAAATAGCCAAGGAAAGTGAAATATCAAATTTGATAAAAGTGACAGGGTAAGTATTTTCAAGGTGTTTTGTTAGAGACAGCTATCAGATCTAGTCCGAAGCACCAACTTCAGATTCTTGTTCAGCTGAATAGTAAGGGATTCCTCTTTCACACTGCACTGAGACCAGTGAAAGCAAGGGGCACTTGTTGCCACAACAGCAAACGTGCTTATATTTGTTTGGCTAAAGCATTTTAAATAAATATTTTTCAATTATTTTCAGTATTAGGTATTGAACCTAGTGGCCTTTGCACTTAGCTACATCCCCAGCTCTTTAAAAAATTTTTTTAAAAAATTGAAATAATGTTCTAAGTTGCTAGGTTGTCTAGACTGGGCTTGAACTTTCAGTCTTTCTGCCTCAGCCTCCTAGACTGCTGGAATTGCTGCACCACTGTGACCAGCTTTCAATTTTGAATCCAATTTTTAATTCTTAAGAATATTGTGACAGCTCTAGATATTTTAAGCTCCAAAGGCATTTCAACAATTTTGAGTAGTACTACATCATTAAATAAAATGCTTATCCTTTCCAAGGTTAGGTTTTTGGAGTTATGAAATCTACTTCACTGAGGTTACAGCTTCCCAAATCATGCACTTTTGAAGCCTAAAACTTTTCATGCCTCCTGGGTATTTCTGCTTGCTTATAAACATTTCATTGTTATTCACACATAGATGGAAGCTTGAATGACCTAGAAAGAACTAAGCATAAGAATAATGATTACATAAATCATGCCATCCCTAATTAACTTTGTTTTAATTTCTAAGTGCTGCAGATGTTCTATTACTCCTAACAATCTGTTCCCATATTATTTATGTAACAAAAGTAAGGTGTTTGTTAGCTTGAAACACTTGAGCAAATTGTTTTTTTTTTTTTTAAATAAAAGAGTGGGTATAGGAGTATATTAACCTTCAGTCTCCGATTTACTGGTTTTTTTTCAGCTTTAATTGAGTTTATTGGTACATTTTAGGGATACAGTACAGTTACATTGTGAATAAACTGCAATAAAACATAAGGTCATAATAAGATTGCTGACATTGTGAAATGGGAAGAAAAGGGCTACTGGATTTGTTTTTGCTATGCTGAGGATTAAACCTAGAGTCATGTATGCTACCGGCAAACCCTAAACCACCAAGTTAATTTCCAGCCTGGGATTTACCATATTCTGATGTTTTGGCATGGGGGAACCTTTGTTGTTGGCATGGAGGGGGCTGTCTACCCCACAAGGGTAGCTAATTCTTGGAGAAAAATAAGGAAACAATGCTCCTGTTAACAACCTTTGAAATGCCATCCAACCAGTCCAGAGCCTGCACAAACACTTCTCTCAGAATCCCGCATTCCAGGCCACTGCACATATCTTCCCTAATCTCCCTGGTGCCACATGCCGGACAGCTATTATGCCTCATGTGCAATACTGTTTTTATAAAATAAGCACATACAGATTCCACAATAAGCATAAGAAAGAAGAAAAACTTGAGAAGAACAAATAACAAGCTCTTAGTCATGGTAACCTCAAAGACAGGGGATTAGAGAACAGGTTTTTTGATTCTTCCCTCTGTAGAATATTTTTTATGCAAGAATATGCGCTTTGATTTTTATTTTTCCACTAGTCCCAAATTTCATAAAAGTATAAAGAGAACTGGTGAAATTCATTTTATACCTCACAAGTTTGCTTCCAGAGTTTCAATCTTCTTTATAGAATAACATAAAAATTAAATAAAAATTTCACCTTGTAATTAGTCTTATGGAATGAGGGGAGGTGTGAATTTGTAAGGGAGAGGCATGTATAGGCTACCTTACAAATTGGGAATGTAAGAACAAGGAATTCTATCTACACTGTATTCTCATTTCACATTAACACATTGGAAGAGGGATGAATAATAATGAGTGACATAACACTGTGTCTCCTTTTATTTAAGGGGAATAAATTATAATCAAACTAATACTATTTTAGATTTTTATGGCATTCTTTTGAATGACACATTTGACAGTTCTATGTATTGGCTTTCCCCACCCCTAGGATTTTTTTTTTTCTAATGAAGTTTCAGGAAACAAGATTCTTAAATCAGGAATTGTGAAAAATAAGCAGACAAGATGCTTAAGACAGGATCATTATTCAAATATTTTAGCCAGTGCCTTAAATTGAAAGAAGTCTAGGACACTTTTATGTCCAAAGTCTCCTTGAAAAAAAAAAATAGAGAAATGACTAAACTTAGCAAAACATTCTAATATATTTTCAGTGTTTATTTACAAGGATTTCAACCATTTAACTTATGGCTGTGACTATACAAGAAACTTTTGTAAAGATCACTTTATAAATACAAATATCAGGCCTAGTATTGTTATGGAACCTGAGCTTTCTTCTAACCTCTCCAACAAGGGACAATGGATGGGCCTCACTGAGTCCTCTACACTGGCAAAACAGTCATCCCAAGAGCAAGACCATGCATGGGCAAGTTTAGGAAATGCCCTCCAGGAGCAGTTTCCATGTTTGACAATTTCATCTCATTTTCTGGGAGTCATAAGCAAATCTCAAACTGCAATAAAATAAAATATTTTCACCTCATGGGAAATGAGATACCCTACCCTAGAGATAACTTGCAGATTTTTCTTTTCCAGATAAGCCACAGGGCAAGGAAAGATTAAGGCAGCATAGTAAAGTGACCAGTGCGTGGAATCAAAGACTTTTCACCGCACTTCCTTATGTTCTTTATGTGTCTTCAGGACTAAGAGTGTGATATGAACCTAATAAGTGACCATTGATTGAAAAGATAAATGAATGAATATATGATGAAATTTGGTGTGAAAAAGTCATTTGATTATGTGTTCAAGAGGAATAAAAATTAATTTTGGAGCAAGTGACTGAAATAATGCTTTAAGTGTAGTACACTTGTGGGGGAATTCCTTATTTCTATTGGCTATTAAGGAAAGCTGCAGCAGCTATCATGTGAGATAAACAGATTAGTTGAGACATGGTGTGCTATTCCTTATTTTCCAACACGAAGTGCTTGTCTTCCTCTTGTTACCACTCAGATATGGTCACATAGATGCAGGATTGCATACAATAAGGGTTAAACATGGTATGTGAAACTGTGGCTCTGTTTCATCCAGCCTAATTGGAAGATCTTATTAATATTCAGTGTTATTCCTTCACAAAGATATTATCTGGATGCATTAAAAGTATTTCAGTTAATTACATTATGGCCTATATTTAATATAAATAGGTTCTGTGATTGCCATTAATGCAATTCAAAATAAGACGTATGAATGAAAGTTTGTGATGTGAATACATTTCAGTTCTGTTTAAAAATATTTAGGTATTTAATTTTGAGTACGTTTCTTTTAACATTAAACAATTCTATCACATGGTGAGTGCTACAGATTCCTAACATAATGAATACAGGCCTGACTTTGGAGGAGACTGAGGTTTAGTGGGAGAAGACAAGAGTATGTGGGCAACCACAAAACAAAATTAGTGCTATCCCTGGGGAGAGGGCAGAGTAGGCACAAAAAATACAAGCATAAAGTGGTGGTAGGGATACATTTCATCTGAATAAAACCGGAACACCTTCACTAAGAAGGAAATGTTTTAGTGTGAACTTACTCTTTTCCTTAGTTTGAAACTACTTTGGAGTTTGCTGAATAAAGACGAGTGCAAATGAATAAATATATGTCCTGCCCATGAGAAACAGCAAGGGCCAAGGCAAGGAAGAATGTGTGTGAACTGGGACACACGATGAATTTTTCTTCAGTGTCAAGATACTAATATGGGATCCATTTGGCTCATTTAAAATGTGCTTTCAAATAGGAAAATACCCCTTCCCATATTTTATCTCATTTGTTTCTTTCTGAATATAAAATCTGCCTTTCCTAGTCCCCTTTTGCAGAGAGAAGAGATGGGTTTATATCAGCAAGTATTCTTTAGGAGTACTAAAATGCATGTCCGAAAATAGCACCAAATGAAATAGTTCTAATCTTCCATTAAATATCTACCATTTAGAAAATTTTACAAAATAAATGTAAGTAGATATTAAAAAGCAAATAAACACAGTATGCTCTTGGAACTACAAGACATTCTTAGTGATGCCAGTGCGCTGTGTGGGGAGGTGTAGCCAGATGGAGGCTGGAATCATAACTGAGTGTAATCTACCTTGCATGTTTGGAGGCATTCCCAGGGTCATGAGGGTTGCAGTGCTCTGAGAGATCCATGGTCCTTTCTCCTTAGGTACCGTGGCCTTACTACTGTCCTTTGCTAGCCACCACCTCCTTTAGACAGTTCTAGTGGCCTACTCTTTACTCCCAGATCAACCTTGCCCAGATTAGACCTCTGGATCATTTCTTTCCCTACTCCACACACCCAGCCTAATCACTTGACTTTCCTTCTCAAGTTCCACTCACAGTGGTCTCATTCATTTATTTATTTGTCATTTGCATCGATACAAAGCATTCTAGTCTGTTTCCTGCTGCTGTAACAAAATACTTGAAGCTCGGTACTAATAAGAGTTTTATTTACCTCACAGTTTTGCAGGGTCAGTGTCCAAGAGTGAGCAGTCTCATCTGTTTAGCCTCTGGGAAGGACCCCCTTATTGGTATCACAACATGGCAAAGAAATGGAAAAGGAACCAGCCATGTGCAGATAGGGCCAAGCAACTGGGGTGGCTTCACTTTATAACAGCCTGCTCTAAAGAAACTAACTCTTTGATTCCAGCATTAACTGCTCTCAAAGTGGGGCCTCCAGTGACTAACTACCTTAAACTACCCTCTACCTCTTAATAGTTCCACTACCTTCATCTCCACCACACTGGGGACCAAGATTCTAGCACAGAAACCTTTGAGGACACACTCAAACCACATCAGAACTAAAACATAAAGGAACACATAGGCTCATTTCAGCTTTACTGAAACCAGAAGGTTAATGAAATAAAATGTGGATATGACCAGAAAGTTTAAGCAATTCAGAAGAGAATGAAAGAAAATGTGAAATTCCCATCTTTCCACTTCAGGTTTTTTTGTCTCCAAGGTTGTAAGTGTTGTTAATAACTTCTTATGATTCCCTAAGGGAAAAACTTGTGCATAAGAACACTATATTCTGGAATAGAGGAACCTGTGGAGGACAGGCAAGGGGGAGAAAAGGAGACTAAAAAAAAGAAAACAAACTGTAAAACGTACATGCAACCACACCCCAAGATGAGTGTAGATGGCATGAATTCCAAACATGTACCAAAAGAAAGAAAAATAAATGCTACATTCTCTGTCTTGGTTCAAACTTGTAAACTTATTTTTTCAAGACAATCCTCCAGTTATCAAAATTCACAAACATTTCTCTCCAGCAAATGGACCTGATCTCTTTAATTGAAGTCACAGAACATTTTAAAAGGTTAAGCATGTGGATTTAAAATCCTATATTAAAATTTACCCTGCCATGTTGTTTGCATTTTATTTCACTTAAAGAAGCAATTAATTAATAATGCTGGTAATGTTACTAATTATAAAATGGTTTTATTTTCTTATTAAGCCTTATGGGTATACCAAATTCTTATTCTGCAACCATTCATCACATCCCTCATGACCTCTGTGGAAAGAGGATCTCTTTCACCATAATGTAGTTGGGCTTAGTCAAATGACTTTCTTTAGCCAGTGGAATTTGACTCAGAGTGATAATGTGCCAAGCCTAGAGCACAATCAACACACGTGTCCCTCTTTCCTGCTTGTCCTCCAGAAATACGTCATTAGGAGCTCAAGCAGCTGTCAATCCAGGGAGGATGAGGGAGCTGTGAACCAGACATGGATCCAATCTGAAGCTTATGGCTCAGACCTGCCATGTCCAGCTCAAATCAATGGAATCACACCAACACAGTGACATCATAGTGAGGAGCCTGAAGGACAGTGTGCAAAAGGCTAAGGATACCACATTAAGGTATTCACTTTACTTCAGTAGACTGGGAGCTACAAGTTCATTAGCACAAAAGCAAGCATGCACATTATGTTCTGCCAACATTCTGGCAGCAACCTTTGACCATGAGTCAAAGATATCAAATGGAATCTATTTCTGTCGCTCTCACGGAAGATTAAAACTATGATTTTTGGCTTGGTGCTACGGCCTGGAAATTTCATGAGATGTGAAGAGTGAGTGGGGCTATGTGGAGAAGTCAGGGTTGAACATTTGAAGCATGGTGACTTCAAGTTTATAAGAAGAAGTGATGAACTCAAACCTCTAGGAATATGATGGTCACCTCATTGAGGAATCTCCCAGAAGAATAATCACAGTAGTAAATATTCTGCAACTGTTTTCTATTGTCTTCAGTTTGGTCTCTCTGGATGAAAGTCATCAGTTCATTACTTAAGTCCTTACTGTGTTACCTTAAAAGTATCTAAATGGCTTTCTTTTAAAAATGACTGTTTTCGAACATCAAGTGAATTATTGAATTACCTTGATCAATCCTGAAAAAATACCTAGCAAATATGCTATTGAATCCTGTTCTGAGTTGTTTTCAATCCAACTCGGAGCCTATTGCACTTATTTGTAGGATTTTCAAGGTGGGATTAACCAACATGGAATTCTTCTTTACGAAATAGTAGCTAATCAATTGGGAAAACTCATGGCTATCACTTCCAGGAACAACCCAAAGAATCACAATCCAACAAGGACAACCAAAGGATGAGAAGTCTAAGGCTGTGGCTTCCATTTTTGCCTGCACATTACAACCACCTGGATTTTCAAAATTTCCATACCAGGGCTTCAATTTAAAGCAAAGAATGATTTGTTTTTAAAGCACTATCTGTGTTGTTTTACTGTGCAGCCTAGGATGAGATTGGGCATATACATTTTATGCAATTTTAAAAAATCAAATAGTGTGGAAAATTATAAACTTGCACAATTATAAAAAATTATAAAATTATAAAATCCCTCATATATAACATCCCCTATCACAGTTTAGTTGTTATAATCAACCCCCTTCAAAAAAAAGAAAGAAACTAGGAATCTACTTTTATATATATCAATTCAGAAACTAAGTCAAATTTTGCCGAAATTGCACTTCATCTACATTTTTATTATTATTTTAATTAGGTTCAAATACAGGTGACATAGAATCTACCACCTTATTTTTAAGTGTAACATTCAGTGGCACTACTGTGTATATATATTCCTGTTATACTATCATCAAGCCAGCCAACTACAGAACCCTTTTTATCATGCAAAACTGAATCATTATACTGACTAATCACCCCTGGAAACCACCATTCCACTTCTGTCTCTATGATTTTTGACAATTCTAGTTACTTCATATAAGTAGAATGACGCAGAAATACTTGTGGCTGGATTATTTTATACATCAAAATTTTTTTATTATCCTTGAGATTCATCTATGAAGAAGGTTTCTTTTTAAGGCTAAATAATAGTCCATTGAATGCATGCAGCAGTTTTGCTTATCCATTCATCTGTGTACACACACTTGTACTACTTGACTATTTTGAATAATGCTGCTATAAACATGGGTGAACAAATATCTCTTCAAAACCTTGCCATTAATCACCTTCAAAATACTTCTCTTTACTTGGAACACACTTTTCCAGTTGTTCTGGCCACTTTTGGAAATAGGTATGGAAGTTGTCATTAGTGTCTTTTCCCAGCTATCTTGATGCAATAAATTGATTCACAATGTTTATGGCAATTTCCGTCAAATAAAAAAATTATAGTGTGACCACATCTGTCTTATTTACCAGACATGGCACCACGCGACTTCTAGATCGTTCCCAAAGTGAAAATGACCATGAAAGGTAAATGTTTCAAATCAGTTCAAGAAATCAAGATGGGCGTGACAACAACTAAAATGAAGGAGGACTTCTGGAACTGCTTCAGGAAGTGGCAAGAATGACAGGATAAGTATATTCAGAGTGAGGAGGAATATTTTGAGGGAGATTAATGACAATGTGTCTTTTATTATAATAATTTTTAAAAGTATAAATATTCATCATCTTTTTATCACATTGCATACATTCTCACTAATAGTGCCCAAGTATTCCAATTTCCCACATCCTTGTCAACACTTGCTATTCCCTGTTTTTAAATTGTAGAAACTCTAACAGTTATGAAGTGACACCTCATTGTGATTTTGATGTGCATTTTGCTAATGGTTAAGGTTATTAACTTATATTTTTACAGGTGTATTTGCCATTTGTATATCTTCTTTGGAGAAATGCCTATTTAAGTCCTTTGCTTACTCTACAGTTAGGCTGTTTTTTATTTTGTTGTTGTTGAGTTGAAGAAGTTCTTTATATTTTTTTGGATATGAACCACTGTTAAATACACGATTTGCATATATTTTTTCCATTCTGTAGGTTGCCTTCTCACCATATTATCTTTGATATACAGAAACTTTAAATTTTCAGGTATTCAAATTTATCTCCTTTTATATTTAAACCACTGTTAAATACACGATTTGCATATATTTTTTCCATTCTGTAGGTTGCCTTCTCACCATATTATCTTTGATATACAGAAACTTTAAATTTTCAGGTATTCAAATTTATCTACTTTTATTTATTCACTCTGCTTTTAGTGTCATAGCTAAGAAATCATCTCCAGACCCTCCCTTTTAGTTTAGCAAAATCTGTCTTTGAAGGTATAAAAGATGATTTGGAATTCAAATCTATGGACAGCCTGGACTAATTTTTTCATTCAGGATATTAAAAATGAATAAAATTAAAGCTGGCAAAATGTAGGGTTTCATTGTAAATTTGGTTTTTTAAAAAGTGTTACATTTTATTTTGAAAAAGTATTACATTTTATTAACTAGTAGATTACTCGGCTTGATGTTTCTAATTCATGTCTAGTTCATGGATCCTTTCAAATTCAAACAATGGGAATTCTTTTGAAGTCAAAATCTAAGTATTATGTGTCTTTTTTTCTGCCAAATTGCCTAGTTCTGTAAGTCCGGAAGAGTGGTTTCTCAATGTACCCTTGAAATAATAAAACAATAGCCCAGGAATGGTTATTGATGTTAGCTACACTGTTTATTCACTTTATAGATGAACAAATTGAGTTCCTAAAGGAAAAGTAATTTAAGTGATCAATACAAGTACAAAAAGATGCCTTGCCTATTCACTGAAAAAAATGCGTAAGTTTAGCAGTCTGGACAGTGTGGATGTGTCAACTTTAATTTTGAACACTTTAATTGTGTAATTAATCATCAAAATTTAATTGCAAGGGGAACAGGATGAATGTTGATTCCCCAAGAAAATTTATTTCGAGAGTCTCCTTCTGGGTCCTGTAATTCTCATGAACACTGTCACCTGGTGTCTCAGGAGCTCCCATATCTTGTGTACCCTCAGGTACAAGCACAGTACAGTGGGTGATGCTGAGAGATCCTCTGGGTAAAGTGTCATCTTGGCTGACTATATTTTTAATCTCACTTTGCTTGTTAAAATTTATAGCATCTTAGACTTTTAGGAGCCTTATAAGTCATTGGCTTCATGTGCTTTAATGCACAAATGAGGGTCTAAGGGAGTGATGAGTTAGCACAACTAAACTTCCAGTAAGTGGAATGATCCAAATTCTAATGGGACTCTCAGGTTCCACACATGGAACCCCCCTCACCAGCCCTAGTTCCCCTTTAGCTGATATCACTGCCACCAGAATGAGACGGTTGAACCTTTTGCCAAATTTCCCTACTTTTAACTCTCTTGAATAAAATGAGCTTTATTCTGTACAGATTAGCATAGTTTGTTACTCCAAGTATTGCCATTTCTGTAGTCACAAAAATTATATTAACAATTTTCTAAAATGTTCAGATTCATCCAAATTCCCAAATAACAGCATTCACTGGAAAATTATTGAACATCTGTAAGAGTCATTTGAGGTTAAATTAAATTTTTGATGTGCTGTGAAATTGTGTCAGTGATATTAGCATTACTTTTTAATTGCTATGAATGCACTAACAAAATATTGTTGTCTAGTGCAAACTGGCAATGCTCCCAGTCTTGAGGAAGCTTTGAAGGAGTGAATTTCATAATTCCTCATGTATTAACAGATATGTACAAGAAGTCAGAAAAGACAAGTTAAGACTCCTTTATTAAAGTATGCAATGAACTCTGCTTTATCTTACTATTATGGTCTTAAATAGGTCCTATTTATTCTAAAAAAGTGAAACACTGGTGAATACTTTGAGTAGGAAGTAGAAAAATTTTAAGGAGAAAAGTGTGTCTTTCTTGAAATTTGTGAAACCAATGAAGTCATTGTACTTAGTCAACCGTTTTCTGGATTACTTAGTAGAGCAAAACTAGAACAAAGACATGGGACTTGAACGGACCACTGGATAATATAAAGAACTTAACAACATGCTCCCTTGTGAGGCAACAAATTATGTGCCTTGCAAAATAGTTAAGCAGAAGTTGAATGGCCATCTTTCAGGGATATTGTAGAGAAGATATCTTAATTGGATGAGACGCGTACCAGATGACTCTCAATATCCTTTCAAATTTAAAACTGCTGTCGTCGTATGTAAATTAGAGCTAAAAGTATTCCTGATTGATTCTCACTGATAATTGGGATATCTTAGAAATGATTCCTTAGCTAAATGAATTTAGAATTTCCCAGAAATAAACCTCAGTTTTTGGACACTATGTAGAGGAAAAGGACAATCACGGCTTTGGAAGCAAAAAGAACCTTGAATGGAACTGGAGGAACCAGAAAGGTGGGCAATCTTAGATGCCAGCCAACATGCTGAATACGTATGTTAAACAGGAGTGTGGGGAAGGCTGAGGGCCAGCTTCAAACGGGATTCCAATTGCAATACACTTTTGTTATCTGTTCTTTATCAGATTATTACCATGGACTTGAATTCTTTCTGTGAGGACATACAGAAGAGAAGAGAAGTCTGGGACAAATCGGCAAAGGCCACACGGGAACACTTCACCAGGGGTACATTCAGGACCCATTACCCCGAAGGTTAGCACCATTGCCTGTGGTTTCTCTTAGGAATCCCAGAGCTTCTGCACAGTCCGTTTAGATGTTTGCCTTGGAGCCCTTCAGTTGAGTCAGGTCCAGTGCTCACATATCGTCACGCTTCTTCCCCATACATATTCCTCCTTCTTTCTCTGAGCCCCTTAGGTGTCTTTCTAGGATTCCCGACCTTAGGCAATCCCTCACATTTCATATTTATCCTTCTGTCCCCTCAGAATCAAAATTTATCTTGTCTCTTCCTTAGCCCTCTGGGCCCTCTACATGTGCTGTGGAGTGAATTCATGGCAAGATTGAAAGACAAATAGAAAGAGACTGTATTTCTTTTATGATAGCATCACGACAGTCAACTTTTCTTAGAGTTGAAAAGCCATTTCACAAAATAATACTCTAGCTGTAAATCATGTAACAAAAGCAGTTAAAGGCAATAATTGAAGGAATATTTGGATATGTATCTCATATCCCACTGTTAGGTCACTCCTTCTACACGTGTGAAAACTTGGAAGTTATGTAACAAAGAAAAGTTTTAAACCCTTTATTTTCTGTTCATTAAACAATATTGAATCATTTTTTCCTGTGAAGGAGTACTCTACAATACATATTATGATTGAAACATGGCTAATCTTTTATTGAACCTAGTTCATTGTTATCTAAAAATTTAAACATTATTTGTCTGTGGGGCTAAATGATTATTTTTTATTACTGGTCATAGTTTTACCATTTGTTTGGTCAGGAGTTCATTTAAATGCTACATGGAGGCTTAAATTTTTTATTTTTTCAATTTTGGGAAGAAGTAAGACCTTAAAAAATTAAAAATACAAGAATCTAAAAGATGTTTTAAGGCAAAAGTGCTGAAATATAAGAACTGGGACTTGATTTTAAGATGTAATCACAACTGATAAAATTGAATCAATTGATCATAATCTTTTGCAACCAAAAATTCATGTACATGTGATAGAGCATATGGATTTATTCCATAAAACTCACATGCAAGGCACATGGGGTAACCATTTATCTGACTCCCCCAAAACCTAACATATTTATTTCCACTGAACTAATGTTTTGAAATAAAACAAAGAACCAAGCAATACCAAACAATCCAGTTTCCGATTTGAGCTATCACTAGACCATGCTGAAATGTTCTGCCTGTAATGAACATGTTTGCAGACACCAAGTTGAAGGGGGTGTAGTTCTCCTTTTAGACATTCATCTGCTTGAACATAGCTTTTGTTCTAAGAGCCCTTCTAAAAATGCACTGTCTACTTGTGGAAAACTACTTATTTTCTTTGCCACTTGGAGTCAAGGAAAGAAAAAAACTATAGATTGCTAAAATACTCATTTTCTCAAACTTCTTCCTCTTTCAAACCATTTAGCCAAAGTGCTAAATAAAACTGAAATAGAAGATTCCATTTTTGGGCCCTTGGTCTGATCAATACTTGAGAGAGAAAATAACACATGTGAGACTCTTTGGTTTTCTGAATAAATAAGACTCACAGCTGAACACAGAAACTGTTTGCAGTACCTGTGGAGGTTGCCAACCTCATTTTTGAAAAAAAAATGGAAGGCAGAGATGTAAGAATTTGTTTTTCTCCTATTAGCTAAAAGAATATCCATGTTACTTATATTATCTCACTCTCAAAATAAAGCATTAAGCTGAACATCTGACAAGCTCACCTGAAAAAAGAACTCTCCGTTGGTTGTGGATGGGATCTGCCAATTCTTCCCCCCATGGCTCTTCCACTGTGCAAAGCTCCTTGGGTCGTAGAAGAGAACATCACTTTCCTTGGACAGAAGGGCCCTTTCTTGCAGAGCTGGAAAATAGACAGGAAGCATCCTGGAGCTGACCTTCTCCATGTGGCCAGCAACTGTCTCTTCAGCAGCACTGCTAGGATTCGGCATTGCTAGAGATCTACCATTGTTAAAATCACAGTGTTTTTCCATCTTTTCTTTGTAAACATAGAAAATAACTGAGATAAAAATAGTTGTGGCTGCTATTAAGTAAACAACATACAGGGTAATCACAGCAGCTGAAGCAAGCATAAGGTCCAGAACGAAAATGACCAGTGTTGACAACATGTCTGCATTTCTCCTCATTCAAAGAATGTATTTTAAAATTCCTACAGGCAGTCACTATGCAATTGTGTCTTTAAAAAGTGTGGGCAGGGAAGGGAACATTTCTAAATGTGCTAAAGTGTGCTGTAATTCTTCCAAATATCTGCAGAGAGGGCTGGCATAATGAAACTTTTGATTTCTCAACTAGTGTAAAACACTGGCTAAAGGTAAAGTATGGGTTATTGCTACACCATAAATCCTCCAATGGACAGAAGTCCAAGACGCATTTTATCCACCAATTGTGTAATTGACTCACTTGGATTATAAGTTCCAAGGAGTAGAAGCATACTAATGTGCATTTATACATGGAAGGCTACTGTGGAATCTGTTGTTTCTTGGAAAATTAAATTATACGAATCTGGTGTGAAGTGAAAATATGCACATTTTTAAACATGCAAAGATTCAGAATGTTTACTTCTTTTCGATATATTTTTTATTTTCTTTAAATTACAAAAAAAGAATGCAATAAAATGTCTTCTTTATTTAAAGAGGAATACTTGGCATGTGAGAAATTATGAATTTGACCAATAGATTAATGAAATAAAATCCCAAAACACCAGTTCAGGAGTAGATAGACAATAACTTCAAATTAGAAAAGAAGGTTAGAAAGCATCAGATATAGTCTGTAGGAAGACAGTCATTTTTCTATATTAGTGATATGATTAAAAAGCATAATATCTAAAAATAAAATGACCAGGATATTTCTCAGTTAACAAGGTAAATGAAAAATAATAAGAGATTCCAAGAAGAACATAAAGTTGAATAACAAGTAGTGGTCCTCAAATGATACAAACCAAAGTGAAGCATGATTCTGAAAAATAGGAAATGAGAATTATTCATCTTTAATATTCAGAATGTTTTTTCTTCACATAGCAGAGATGAAGAGTATGAGATTGTACTTCTAAAATATTCAACTATGCTGCTTGATTTTATAATGAATATTTCTAAACTCCAAGTGTTCTAAATGTGTCTACTAGTTTTACAATTCTAGAGAACTAAAACAGCATAACTTATCATAGCAATAGAACAAAATGTATAAGTTATAAACGTAACAGTTTAAAAGTAATGTCAGAGCTGACAATTTGGAGGTGCAGTGAGAGAGGAAAGTGAAAGAATATTAATTTCCACATTTAATATAGCTAGAATTCAAAGGACATGGTCTAATATTAGTGTAAATATCTTATCATAAATAGAACAAAATGTATAAGTTATAAACGTAACAGTTTAAAAGTAATGTCAGAGCTGACAATAATTTGGAGGTGCAGTGAGAGAGGAGAGAAAGTGAAAGAATATTAATTTCCACATTTAATATAGCTAGAATTCAAAGGACATGGTCTAATATTAGTGTAAATAATAAATACTAGGTGCAGATTTAAAATAATAAAGAGGACTAGTGAGAAGCTAAAAAAAAAAAGAAAAAAAACCCCAAATCTAACATGGATTTCTAAGATTGAATCATCACTGCCCAATGTAATAGCCACTAGTCGCTGCAGCTATTGGACACTTTAAATGTAGCTAGCTTGGATTAATATGTTAGAAGTATGAAATATAGTTTAGATGAAAAAAGAATTTAAAATATTTATCAATTTTTGTTTGATGACGGGGAAACAATAACATTTTAGATATATGAAGGTTAAATTAAAAATATTTTTTCACTTATTTTTTTTTTTTAATTTCTTTTGGTACGAGGGATAGAACTCCGGACCTTGCACTTGTGAGGCAGGCAGCGGAACCACTGAGCTAAATCCCTGGCCCCACTTATTTCTTTTTATTTTTAAAAATGTGGTTAATTAGATAAATTAAATGTAGCTCCTATTATCTTTGCATTAGACAACACGTATCTAGAATTTTCAAGTTTATCGTAAGGAGAGCTAAAACTAAGACATATTAAAAAACAATTCACTCTGGGAGGTAGGGAGGTTGTGTACTGGGAAAAGACTGTGTTTTCATTTCTGTTTTTTAATAAACAGGCCATCTACTTTTCTTTAAATAAATATTTAAAGGAATACAAAAATATATCATGTGCAATAAAGGTTATAACAGACTTTTAAAAAGTACCTTGTGTCCCAGCACTGCAGGCAAAAACATAAGAACAAAGTGAGGAGATGGTTTACATAAAATGTAAAAATAGCACGCCAGTAGGAAAACATTTAAAGGGAATGGTAGGTTATTATATAGTTAATTATTATTGGGAAGTTAAGATTAGAAATGTATTATATTCAATATAAAGCCAGATTTTAAGAATCACTAAATAGTATTCTGCACATTGCACTAAATAATAAAGGTAAAATAGGCACAGATGACAGCATTGTAATAGCTAATCCAGGTGGGTCTGACTTTTTGCTGAAGAAAGACTGCGAGCTCCAGTTGAGCTGGGGTAAACATGACTACAAATGCTCAATGTTCCAAAGGAGTGCGTCCTACATTGAGGACCCGAGAAAGGACTTCAGAATGGAGCACTCAAGTACTCCCTCATCAATCCACTCCCTCATTTTACAAAGCTGCAGAAGACTCTTTCTGTTCCCACTTAGCACAGGCAGGGAAAGAATTCACATTGCCTGATTGCATTTAAATAAAATATAATAAAACCTAATCCACAGAGGGAATTTAATCAAATCAAATGTATGTTCAGCATTTCTCAGACATTACTTACATAAAATGAAGTTAATATTTTGTTAATTGGAAAAATATTGATTCCTGTTTTTCATATTGAAGAGGAAATTCTTAAAGGTTATACCGGGGAGAAAATGTTGCTAGCCCCTTAAAAACTTGTTCCATAAAATGTATGTAAAATTTTCAGAAGGTAGGCGGGAACATCAATATTAACCAGTCCTTCTTTTGAATCACTGTATTTAAATTTGCTCCCCTGCGATTTTAGAAAAAGAGAGAGATGTATTTCATTTTCACTTTTAGGAATCCTTAATTTCTCATTAGTTTATCATTGCTTTGGCTAAAACTTTTTCTACTGATATTTGCGTACGATGTCCTATGTTACCCGATTAATTTCCCCAGTAATTGAAGTAATTGTTGGTTCATTTTAATAATTTTTTTTTCCTTTTAAAGAGTGGATTTTGATGGGAAACAGAGCAGAAGGAATGTGAGGCACTGGGGAACACGAAGAATATGAAATTAAGAAAAGCGGGTCTCCCTAAAGGCTATGGCAAGCCACACGTACTCTGCAGACTTAGGACTCAGCTTCTCAGCTAGTATGGGGCCTTGCTTTTTCAAGTCCCTTCTTGTAGAAAACTAGGGTGATTGCAAATGTAGATTGATTTGTGACTGCGAAGTCAAAGGATCAGGAAAATTATTTTATCTACTACAAGGATGTCTCTCATCTTGGAATAAATTTATATAAATTGTTAGATCTAGAACTAGATAAGGTAGAGAACAATGCTTTAATGTGTAAGGAAGTTTGCTGCCATATATCTTCACTAATGGTGAGGTTTTTCTTCTGCGTGTGAATCAGATCATATTTTTGACTGCCAAAAATCACATTCAACTATTCATTTTAAGCAATCCAAAAATTTATTTTCAATTATTTAAAATACATTTTAAACCAGTAGCAATCAAGGCTGCAGTCAAATCGAAACCACTGCAGTTAACTATTGCACATATTAAGTCATATAATTAATCTTACTTTTCAGATCATCAAATCTTGTAAGACTAATTATAAATCTCTTCACTTTTACCCCAAAATGAGTTGTGCAGAACCATTCTGAAGCCAGTCTATGATTGACATTTGAATGAGTAAGAAAGAAAACTTTTACTGTTACCTGCTTAGAAACTGCTTGAAAGAATAATCTAAGGTCAGAAGAGCCAATGAGAGGGGGTTTTTTTCTTTTTCGTCTCAAAATATCTTCATTCTCTCATCGTTGTCACAAAATACCTGACATTCACAGCTCTAAGGAAGAAAGGGTTATTGTAGGCCAAAGTTTGTAGAGCTTTCAGTCTGTAGTGTGCTGGCTCCAAAGTAGAGCAGCACGGCAGAGAAGAAACACCTCTTGGCATGGCTGACATGAAGTACAGAGCAGCCAAGGGAAAAAGGAGGGAGATAGACCCTTCCAGACCACGCCCCCAGCGATACACGTCCTCCGACTAGTGGCAAAGCTAGCTGGAGAATGGGCGGGACCTGTCAATTTCAAGATCCCAGGGTAAAGGCAGGTGTTTCTCAGGTAGGTCTTTTCCCCAGCTCTCAGGAGATGTGGAAGGCTTAAAGGAGACCAAACGCTAGGAGGAGCCTGCTATTGGAAATCCTCACAGTAGCCAGTCCCAGACCCAGGGTGTTCTTTTATTGTTGCTCCTTTCTTCTTTTGCTCAGCCCGTGTTCACTCTGCAGAGCCAGTTTTTCCCTTACCCCTTTAATCCTCACCTTTGAAATAAACTTTTGGCACAGTATTTGGTTTGTCTTATCCAATTCTTTGTTTGAGGCAAGAAATACCTGGAATACTTTCAGCTAGTGAGGCATTTTTAAAGGCACTATCCAACAACACAACCAAGCTTCACCTTCCAACATTGCATTTAGCTATAAATTTATGAGTAGACTACTCCACTGATGAATATGCACCCACTGTCCAATCACCTTCCCAAAGTCCTACCTATGAGTGCGTGAGGCCTTGGGGAGGCATCCAGACATAAATCATAATACAAGCTTTGAAACTTCTGAACTCATGACCTATCATCTTTATTACTCTCAAGAAAATATTGGAGACCCGGCAAGTTGCTTTCAGGAATGCTGGATGCTTACGCTTGAAAGCATGTAGTAATCTCTCTAATTTTCGCCAGATTGGGAATAAAGTCTGGAGACCTACCGTTTTCCCACAATGCCAGCATTAAGCCAGCCACTATAGACTTCTCAGAGGCAAACTTGTATCTTGGAAGAATTTTGGAAGAGCAATCTGCCTCAATCTGCAGCAGAGACTACATGATGAATGGGCATGAAATTCTAAGCAGCATACAGGTCAAGGGCAGAGGAGACCCTGGTAACAGTGAGACTGACAATTCTAGATAGTCTTTATACTAAAGGAAAATGTCACTTCTGACAAGTTGGGAGTTATTCAAATCAAAATGGAGCAGTATGGCAGGAAGGTCGTGAGATCCTGGCTCCAAATTCAGCTCCACCTTTTATATAGCATATTAACTACACTTTAATGTTCATTTGCTTCTCTAAAAATGATGATGCAATGACGGCATCAAACTTTCAGACAGCCAGGTTTAATTTCCATCTGGCTTACTAGTTGCATGTCCTTGAAAAGCTATTTAACCTTGATTTCCCTGTCTGCTGCTCACAAGGAAGGGTAGTAATAGTACTTACCTCATAAGCTCATAGCAAAGATTAAACAAGTTAATTGATGTAAATTACAGAAAAAAGTGCCTAAAGTAATTAATTAAAGTAAGCTATCTTGCCTACCCTAGAAGATAGGCAAGATTCCAAAACTAGCAGGTGGGGAGAAAGAATTTTATAAACTTTAAAAATTGTAATATTTGTTTTCCTTTATTTTTCACTTTATTGCTTGATACAACTAATTTTTTCTTTGTGATTTTTTGAAGGGGAGCAGTAATTGAAGATGCGTAATGGATTACTTGGAATATGCTAATATCTTCTTGTGAGATAATAGAATAAAAAAGTTTGCCTCCACAAATCAGTCTTAAAATGTATGTCCATTGTTATAAAACCTTCAAAATTTGGTTGATTATTTGTGTCAAATTTTTAATCTCAAAGTGACTTTCTTTCTACAATTGGACCTCTTTTGGAACCATGAAGACTGATTTTACGAAACTTACACTAGGATAATAAATCCCATCATAGAAGAAAAAAATCTCTTCTCATAAACTAATTTTTAAAGAGATTTTGCTACTTATGAACTATCCATATTGCTCCTTTCCTTTTACACAACTAATTTTCCTTTTGAGGGCTATTTTGAGTTATTGAGAACTTCTTTTTCTGTCCCCTTTCCCTCTTCTGTCTTTCCATTCTTCCACCTCTTGTTCCCCCATCCATTTGAAAAAGATTTCTTTACTGCCTCTTAATCTATCTTCATATATGAATTGCTCATATAAGAGAAACCATGCAATATGTAAGCTTGTGTCTGCCTTATTTCACTTCAATTGAATGAAAATAGAGCTTTTGCAAATGCACAGTGGACCAAGATGTGAAGGTAGCAGGGAGGGATGGAAAGGGTAAGGGATGAAAAGCAAAAACAAAAGCAAACAAACAAAAATAAAAGCAAACAAACAAAGAATTATATATACCAATTCCCCACAATACTTGTAATCATTATGTACTGCAAACATTTTAGTAATAAAACATTTTTACAAGGTTTATTGAAAATTGTCTTTTTATTTTTGGATATTAAAGAATCATTTCAATTCTTTTCCCAAACTATAACCATGGAATATTTTTTACAAAAAGCTGTAAAAATCAGATGAACTTTCCACTATCTTCTATTTTTAATGACTTTTGTCCCTGAAGGAATTTGTCTTTATTGAAGGCAAGCAAGATGTCTTTTCAAATCAGTCAAGAAATATCAGATCTATTGGATCCTTGCAGTCTGCTTATGAAGGTGATATGTTGGCCATAGCTTTGGCCATGAACAGAAAAACAGTCCTTCAACTCAGTTCAGCGAGACAGCAACAAGTGACAGAAGTCAGAGAAGGGAGACAAATCACACTACCATCTTTTGGAGAATGCAGAAGTTAGGGACATATTTTGGTCTTGCATTCTTTCCGGCAAACATTTTCCCCCAATGTTTCTTTTTTCCTGTCTTTCTCAGGGCCTTACGCACAGCAATGGCACCACCTAATGGCCCATTCTTTCTGTTGATTTGCTGTCATGAAGATTTCAGTGATTACTCGCACAGACCCACAGGATATAGCTCACGGTTACACCTTATAAACCTATTCTTAGGCCTTACTGAGCACCTTTGTTGTATAACACCTTTGTGGCTAGTTCAGTAGCTGGCCACTGTTAAAAATACATTTGAGGATAAACCATTTCTTAGCTCCTAAACTCTTCTTCAAAATAGCAAGTTATATAAGCACCACAAATAACTAACTCTTATGAGTTTTCCTGTAATAATGAGAATAAATGAATCACCTTAGGAAACACATAAAGTTAACAACTCAATAACACTTGCAAATTGTTACTTTGTTTTTGTTTCCTTCATCTGAAGTACTGTTTCTGCTTTCCTAAGTAGCTGTCATAAGTGTAGAGTTATGATTTATATTAGCTTCTTGACTGAATGGAACTAGACTGTCCTTTGTACCTAGATACAGTAGACTATCAGAAGAACTTTACCAATAGGTTGAAGATTCTACTTGACAGAAACGTGGCGATTCTGTGTTAGTCATGTGTTTGTTGAAATGTGAAGTTGATTACCCAACTGAAATACAAGTCAAGATTATTTTGATTCACTGATATTCGATGAAGACTGACAGCTGTTTACAGATAGGGAAGAGTGGAGGGGTGAAAAGGAGGGCAGGGGAATGGGGGAAAAATAAGAACCAAGATATATTGTTTAAGGGTACGAGTTCCCAGTGATGAATGTAACTGTCTTGTGTGCCTAAAATATGCCAATAAACCTAATGGAAAAAAAAAAAAGACTGACAGCTAAACAAATAAAATGAGCTTTACTGTCTTACCCACAGCTTCCTGATGTTTAGCTACATAAAAGCAATGACACATACACAGTAGAAATTTATAATTTTTGAAAAACAAAAGAAGGGAAGAAGGAATGAATGTAAGGACCATCAAGCCATAGCACATAGAGCTCAGGGTTAAAGTAGACCCAGAGACAATGGTCTGTTTGTGTAATGTACTGAGAGTCTTCTCTTTGGGGAAAACTCATAAGGAGTGTGTGAAGCAGGCTGCAAAAATATCTTGGCTAAGGCCTCACCTCAGACTGATTCCACATAGGAGTTTGGGTGCTTACCCTGTATTCCTTATTAGTCAGCCACTGGCTTTAATTTTTTCTCTATATGCATAAGAGAAAGACATACTTACCTGGCGAGACATTGCTTATATACTGAGGGTAATAGTCTAGGGCAATGAGCAGCTGGAGGCCCTTAGCTTCTAATTATCATGGCAATTAAAAGATGAGCAACAAAGGCCTTCTAAATGGGGCTCTGAATCCCCTCTTCCACGCTGTGCCATTTGACAGTAGCTTTTGCCCTCATAGTAAGGTGAGCCCCTGGTAAATGTTGAGTACCCTGTTCTGGGTCTGTGATGCTCATCACCCTTATCTGTCTTCATCCCCTGTGTGTTTCTCTCAGTCCTTTCCTGTGGCTTCTGCCTTGAGTGACTTCATAGGGCCCATCACAGCAGCCTGGGTTTGTTCTGCTACAGCCTCGCCTGCAGCCTGCCCTTAGTTCCTAGTCTTTGCCTCTCTTTCTTCTCTCCTCTCATTCGCCTGCTTTTTGTTCTTATACTGTCTTGCTTATCTAGCAAAAATCCAGTTTATTATAGATCAGATAGATTTCAAAAGTAATATTAAAATTGACTTTATAATGCATTACAAGCTTATTTCTAACTTGGCCTGACTAGATTAATAATATTTTAAATTCATGTGTTAAAAGGTTTTCCCCCCCTAACAACAGAGAGAGAGAAGGTTCCTCTATTGTTTCCTGTGTAAACCAGCCTTGAATCAAGTCTAAACCAGGAGGCAAGGCAACATAGAAAATTGGCCCTTATGTCCAGAATAATTCATCTTAGCATTGGCTATTCATTTTAAAATAGGTGTAAGAAAATTGCATTAATCAGTGTCCCAACAGAAACCGAATGGAACACCCAAGCTAGCATAATTCCAAAAAGTATTGTTAACATAAGGGTCACCTGCAAAAGTATAGGTGTGGAGGAATAATAATTAAAAGGATGCGTTGGTTACAGCTTGAATGATGGAGTGAGTGGTTACCATTACGTAAGAAGAGAGACTGCTCAGAGTTGACTGCCATGTAATGTATGGTGACTTTTAGTAGAGACAACCTTTATCTCTCCCCTTCCTCCAGTTTATTGTATCCCCTAGTTGGCTCAAAGTAACTAACCTCAGAAGGTGCAGAAGTTCCACTAAACTAGCTAGCAGAGGTCAGACTTCTTGAGAGGAGAGTGGGCTGGGAAAGGGGAGTGGGTTTTCATCATTAGGGACAAATGGGAGATTCCAGACACACTCACTGAGGTGACATAGTCTTAAAATTTGGTAATGTGCAGACAAGTGCTTCCTAATCCGCAGGGAGCTGTAAACGCACAAGATAGTGGTTATTTGGTTGTTACTACTGTTCATATTAGGCCACTTCTGATTCAAGAAGCTATTGTTTAATGGGTAGGATATTCTGTGGATGTAAAAAGAATTAGCATTTCCCTTCAGTAATTGAGAGAATTGGTACCATATTCAAAATTTTTCTTCAGTAATGAGCCACATCTTAAAAATTTATTATCAGGTATTTATTCTCTGCTTTTAGAAAGGAGCAAATTAATATAGATAACATGTCTTTGTCATTCTCCAGTGTTTTGTTAATTATATTTATTAGTTTTCTATTTATAACATTCTGTTTTGCAATTATAATTTCAGCAAATATTTATCTTGGTTTAATATTTAAGTGCCATCATTATTCACTACACACCATCTTATTTTATTTAATGTTTCTGAGTTCTTTTTTAAAAATTTCTCAGCTCTAAAGTGAATGAACTTGATCCTCAAGAAATTCATTTTTTCAATAGAATTCATAGGCATGAACACTTGTATATTTGAGACTAAAAGGTTTTGTTTGTCTTTACACTTTAAGAACTACTTAAATGTTCTAAAATTCTTGAGTGAAGCATTTTTCAACAGTTTATAAATTTCACTCTAATTTACTGCTATTGATTATTTCTGGAAGGAAATAGGAACTCCTGTAAACTAAATATTTTCCCATCTATGTCACTTGCACTTCCTGTTTCTGATTCCCATGTATAAAAGTAAGCTTCCCTTTAGTGAGATATAAAACATGATACCCATACTTAAAGGGGAAGAGATTTAATTTGATTCATGATTCCAGAAAATTCAGTTCTTGGTCGACTTGTTGCAAGGCAGAAACATCATAGCAGAAGGGCAGTGGAGAGCAAAGATGTTTAGCTCATGGAGACCAGGAAGCAGAGCAGAAGAACAGGGTCCGAGGGGATGGGGTAAAATAGTCCTCAAGTTCATACCTCCATGACCCTCCCAGTCATACTTAGAGATGTGCTCCACTAATCCTCTTGGTGGGTCCCAACACAACTGAGTTGACACAATCAAGAAGAAAGGTCATATCCCCCCCTTGTTATCTAGACAGCCAAAACACCTTTTTAATCCCCAAATAAATACAAGGTCATGATTCAGCCATATGCGATACAGCTATTTTACATACAACTAGAAACAATAATCTCTTCTCCAAAGTCTCAACAGTTCTAATATTTTTCAAAACTCTAAGTCTACACATGTGTGACTTATTTATTTCACTTCAGAGTATATCCTCAATATGTATCCATTTTCCTATGAATGAATCTAATTTGTTATTCTTTATGGCTGAGTAGTATTCCATTTTATAGAAAAACCACATTTTCTTTATCCAGTTTCCAAGTTTTAGCTATTACAAACTGTGCCACTATAAATATAAGTGCACATATATCACTGTGACATGATTCTTTTAATTCTTTTGGAAAGATACCCAGCAGAGGGATGGCTGGGTCAAATGATACTGTATACCTAAAATGTACCAAAAAACTCAATTTTAAAAAAATCCCTGGTAGAAAACTCTAAGTCTAAATCTGTTATGGCTTGTGTTTAGATAGCCCTCAAATCCTCATGGTGTCATAGGTGGGGCTTTTTCTGGAATTGTTTCATTGTGCAATGCTAGGCTCAAGGGCATTAGGGTTAAGGGTGTGATTGTTATATACCCTAAAAAGTCTACATAAGATAAAAGGAGCAGAAAGATGTCCTTGAGTTCCTTTGCTGGGAGCCATTTTGCAATTTAGCATGTACTTATATTAAGAATTATCCTACAATAATCATGTAAAAGTTGATGAGGAAATGACAAAAAATAAAATAATTTTGATTAAAATGAAATTAACACTGCATATAGAGTTCTTATTGAAGTCACACCTATTTAGGATTTTCAATGAACTCTTTCTTCTAGATAGACTGATTGGCATGCTGTCCTTCAAATCTACCTCTAATTCTCCTGGGCTCTACCATTGTGTTTTGAGCGAATAACCTTCTGCCTTTCCAAATTCCATTGGCCCTTAATTCTCCTTATTACCTCAAATATTCTTATTATAACAACCTCCTGTAATACATTTACTTGTCTACCCAATACACCTTCCCATTGGACTAAAATCTTCAGCCTATTGGGCTAACATCTCTTCCCTATTCGACTAAAACCTCCTTGAAGCTAGAGATTTTGTGCAATGGAACTTTGAGTCTATTAACTCCTAGAATCACTTTAATAAGTGTTTGTGAAATTATAAACAAATAAATAAAGCTATAAGTGCCTTCTTTGGCACATTGTGGGTCTTTTGCCATAACTGATAAATAATTTTTTATCACTCATTTCATCTTTCTTTGTGACATATTGTACAGCATATATACTATATATTTTTTAATTGCATTTTGGTTTAACTATCTTTTTAAAAATAATTTTATTGCTAGATTTTAGGCATACAATATGACATTCACCATTGGAAATTTGTATTTTTACATAGTGTATCTTGATTCTCATTTTTTCCCATTCCCCTGCCCTCACTTCAACCCCTCCACTCCTCTCTCTATTTACAAAGCCTTTGTTTCCGTTTTTTCATTTTCTCTTGTTAATTCCCTTCCCTTCTTTCCTTTCCCCTCCTTCTACCCCTCCCATTTCCCCTTCCCCTTTGCAGCACTGTGGAAATCAGTATAGCGATACCTCAAATAATTAGGATTAGAGGAGGCATGTGACCCATCTATTCCCCTGCTGGGTAACTTCCCAAAAGAATTAAAAGAATTAAACAATACATATGCAGCAATATATTTGCACCTATGTTCATAGAATTAGTTTGTAATAGCTAAAACTTGGAAATAGCCCAGTTGCCCTTCAACTAGAGACTGGATAAAGAGATTGTGGGTTTTTAAAATAAAATGGAGTACTACTCAGCCATAAAAATGAGAAATTAGAGACATTTATAGCTGAACGGCTGCACATTGAGGTGATACTTTTAAGTGAAATAAACAGGACACATATGTGTAAATACTGAATATTTTCTCTAGTGTGAGAAACTGAAAGTGTGAATAAGAATTAAAATGTATAATAGATAATGGTTTAACTATCTTAATGAATAACATTTTCTTCATTCTAATTCTTAATTTACATTCCATTATTTTCAAAACAGAATTTAAGGTGATATGTTTTAAAAAGACACAAAATAGTTCATTATAAGTAAATATTGTAAAAACTAGAGAACCCATTTTATGGGAACAATGTTTTGTAAACCAGATTTACTATAATTGCTGTAGCAGTTACAGCAAGTAGGGAAATAAAACTTGAGATCTAATTTTTCAGAGAAACTCTAAGAAGAGTTTATATGATTGCTTATGTAAGTAATAGCACAGATATTAATAGATGTCATCTACAAAAGTTTCATAGACTAAGCAGAAACATGATTTCCATGGCCATTTCTCATATTGACCTTAAATTAAACCCAAACTATTAAAATATACCTTAATAATAGATTTTCTGTGGAGACCTAAGCTCAAGTGATCTAGGACGGCTTGTTTCTGTTATTCCAAGTGTCATAATGATAGAATTATAAGAATACAGGCTAACAAGGAATTCTGAAACACCTAAAAAAACAAAAACAAAAACAAAAGTGTCTATAGCCTTACTTAACTATGAACAGCTTTTCAAGACTGATGGGTTACATGTCGAACTTTCTAGAGTGCCATAAATTCAGGTTTCAAATATAAATTACTAGAAGACAGTACTTAAGGTAATTGTAGAGGCCTGGTTGTAAAACACAAGAGTCAGGAAATTCTTCTATGGCATGATCTGAACAGGCATGTCTTTTCCATATCCTGGTTGCTCCTTATGATTAAAAGTTTGTTCTTATGTTTAAATCTGCATGCATTTCTCATAATTTTACAGTACATCCAGTAAATCCATGTTAAATGCATAAATAAATCAAGATACCCATGACAGAGTTTTCCTAGAGTGATGCCATTGTTGACTGTAGAGATGTAGGGAATAAGGAAGAGAAAGATGTTGGCTGTTTTTTTTGTCCTCAGTGGACAGTCACATTCATTCTGAGCCATCTTTGTTCTGTTTTGTGCCCCTTTTCCCTTCAACTTCCTTTTGAATTAGTCCATTGAGAAGCCCCACTTCATGAAGATCAGTCGTGAGAAAAGAATTCAGGCATTTCTTCAGCACTCCCTCAGCTTTGGGTTTTCAATTCTGGGAATGGCCGAGTCCATCCATCATCACATCACTCGGCAACTCCCTCCGTGGTTGCAGCTCTCACTGGGCTCCGACGACTGTTCAGCATCAGTTCAGATCTGAGGATGAGGGCACCTTCCCACTGATGCCAGTGTGTAGATGTCCTGTCCATCCTCTGTTCTCTTCAAGCTACCCACATCTCTGAGAATAGTCCCTTCATTAGATGCTTTCCAGCGAATCCTCTGAGCAGAGTGCTGCTCCCCCCTGGAATCTAACTAGAACAGGGGATAAAATTGAACAGAAATCTGCAACAGATAATTGCTAAGTAAATACCATTGAGGAGTTTGAGGATTATTCCAAGATTATGTGATCTAGTCATGAATTTAGAAAATAAAAGTAGACCTCAGAATATTTCTTGGCCACTACAGAAGTAACATGGGTGGGAGGTGTGATTTGGGTATTACAAAGGAAATATTAGTGTGAATAATCATGCAAATCAACATTGACCTGGGTGGGAGTAGGTAGTTCTTTGTGTACCGCACTAGGTAAGGGACAAGGAAATCTGAATATTTTTCTGCAACAAACATCTGGTTAAGTATTTTAGTGTTTGTGTCAAGAAAAGAAAAAGTACAAACCACTTTAAATTTTTTTTTTTTTACTAATGGAAAAGGATTAAGTGGTAAATAAAATCTCAGTGATAATTAACTCGCAAGATAGTAGCTACAAAGAAAGAATGTGTGTGTGTGTGTGTGTGTGTGTGTGTGTATTTTCACCAACTAATGCAGTCTATTGGGATCAACTTTTCTTATAACTCTCCAGCTTCATCTTTCATAGGGTGATGCTATTAATAGATGAAGTTCATTGAGGTCCAGAGAAATGAAGAGGTTTAACCTGAAGCCATTAGCCAGTATTCTGGTTCCTTTTCTGCTCTCTTTCTCTCTTTATTGATCATTCTTCCCTTCTGAAGGTTATAGTTAAGATCAAGTAAGAGAGTGCTGCACGAAAGCCCCCAGTACTGCACCTGGACCAAGGAGGATAGCCAGTTACCTCTTTTTTCTCTTTTTTATGAAGGATCCTGGTGTATTACCTGAGGATACAGAACTAAGTTTGAATCTAGCCTTTGCATTTTTGGCTATAAGATTTTTTTTCATTTTTTATTTTGTTTGATATTTTTCTAGTTTATTTTTTTTTTAAACTGGGAACCAAACTCTGGCCCTTGCTCTTGTGAGGCAGGTGGCACAATCATTGAGCAAAATCCCCAGCCCGTAAGATCTTGAACAAGTTACTTTGCCTTTCACAGCTTCAGTTTCTCCTCTGAAAAATGGGAGAGCAGAGAACTACAGTGTCAGAGAGTATGTACATGGGGTGATTGAAAGATACAGTGAATGTTTAAATTAAAAATATTACAGTAAAAGACACATTGTCAAGAATGATCATATGAAGTGTATGTGAAGTGATGGGAAGTATTTTTGGTATTTTGAAGGGTGTTAGTGGCAATGTGTGTTTTAATACAAAGTTTAAAAAATTTAAAGCCATTGCATTTTTCTCTCACAACTCTAAATCCATGCATCTGAGTTTTCTTATAGGATAATATTCCTGATTCTGTGGAATTATTGGCTGTAAGTAAACAGGAAAATACACACGAGACACCAAGTATCTGCAATGTTTGTCTGTCTTAACCTTTTGCCCATCATTTTGGTTTATGAGTGACAGGTAACATTCCCAGAGAAACAACAGTGGGGATGGGAAAGTTTTGTGCCTAGTGAAGTGGGGGATAGGAAACACTTTGTTTTGACCTAAAAAACTAAAGGAGATTTTTACAGATGGAAATTAGCAAGATTAAAGGCATAAAGATAGGAAAGTGTGTTTCAGGCTGACCACAATCTACAGTTCTTGGGAGAAATATCAAGGGATCATGATGCTATGGTTTGAATATGGTTTGTCTCCTTTAAAACTTATGTTAAAATTTTATCCCTATTATGATATATTAAGAGGTGAAACAAGGTGAGACGTTTTAGAGATGAGTAGGACTCTTCCCTCATGCATGGGTCAATTCATTTATTTGATTAATAGCTCAATGGGCTAATAATTTATCTCAAGATTGTGTTTGTTATACAAACCTATAAGTGTTGAAGGAATCACACCAGTACCTTGAGACCAGAGTGACATTCAGCAGCATTCCTTAGCTTTCATGCCCCTAAGGTTTCAATATTGGTCAGCTCCCACGTGCTGTTAGCCTGAAAGTCAATTACTCTCACTCCTGCTTAACTCACCTTATTGATGACACACAAAGTGCCAGCTGCCTGCTTGAAGGGCAATCAAACCAGCCCAGTTCCAACTCCTCTTCTCATACCCTTCTTCACTCTGTAAAAAAACTGAGTCTTCAAGGGATGGGACTGCTTGGTCCTCCTATGAGCAGTTTCTCAGGTTTGTTCTAAATAAACCTGCCCTGGCTATTGAGCTCTCATCTTTGTTCTCCCCTTCTCCTAACATTTGGTGGCCCACGTAATCTGGCTGGTGTCCCCACCTCCTCCCTCACTCCCCGCTCTTCCATCATCATCCAGCTCATTCCTATGTCATGCTGCGATGCTCGCTGCTGCCTCAAGGACCTGCCGGGAAGAAGGCCATTACTAGACACAGCACCCTGACCTTGGACCAGAGCCACAGTGAGCCAAAATAAATCTTTCTTTATACTTTACCCAGTTTGAATGTAAGGGGAAAGAAAAGATAGGGATTTAATCATTTCATAGTGTGGAGCTATGGACAAGTCTCAAGAAAGTCGAAGATTTTGAAGAACCTAGGTAGGTGTCAGACATGAAGAGGGATCACATGGACTCCACATTTGCAGTGAAATCATTTTAAATTTATTAACTGGAACCAGGTGAATGGTAGCTGACATCCTACTGAGTTTCCTGAACATGAATGGAAGAGTAGGGAGAGAGATGAAAAGAAGAAAAATTATCTTGCCAACCTCCTTGAAACCAGTATTGAAAAGGACTCTGGGGTGACTTGCTATGTGTCACAGAAAATAATGCATAGGTTGCTTTGCAGGTCATTCTCCATTTGTCCACCCCCCCTAACCAGTTCCATTCTGCCCCTTTCTGCTCTGCTTTGTGCTATGAGGGAGTGTTAGATTACTTTTCTGATCTTGGGACCCAGGCTCCTTTGTCCTTTTTATATAAAAAAGTATTTTATATAAAAAAAGTATTTTATAAACACAGGGTTATATTAAAATACCACATAGTTCTGCTTTTCTTTCCAAAAATTAAATACATATAAAGTCCCCTTTGATAAAAATCACAGTGAAGCCAGATGTAGTGGTGCACACCTATAATCCCAGTGCTTTGGGAGACTGAAGCAAGAGGATCACAAGTTCAGGCCCAGCCTGGGCAACTTGGAAACCCTGTGTGATAATAAAGCATTAAAAATGGTTGTTCCAGCAAGACGAATGCAATCGGGTCCATTGTGACAGCTGTGAGTGACTGGGCAACTTCAAGTCCTCAATGGCAGCAAAATATATCTTCTAAGTCCATATGGTAATCTCAGGAACTTTGGCTTGATTGAGAGATAAATACAATGAACTAAGTTCTAAAATTTATCGTACGGATGCCATTCAGAAAATAATGCAAAAGAGGGTGTATAACATAATGGAGCAATATTTTACAGGAAGCAATTGCAATATAAAACATTTATGATCCTTCTTGCTCCTGATTTTCTTCAATAACAATTGGAAATTGGCCTTAACTCAAGATTATTTAATTACCTAGGGGAATAAATCTCTGTTCTAATTGTTCAAGCTCATATACTAATATTTAAGTCAGTTTGTACATATCTGATGAGTTTTTTAAAGACTTTGAAGATTATCATTTTGTTGTTCTGTGGTCCATTAATAGTTTTATTTTTAACCTAATATTAATATTTTTATGGGAAAATAATACTTGCAAGTAAGCAATTCCTCAATCTACTGTAACATTTTATTTCTTTATTATAAATTTAATAAAACTTTATTATGTTCTCTACTTTTTTAAGAGCTGTAGTTTTAATTACTTTTAAAAAATTATAATTTGACAGCTCTGGAGAATTCACTAATATATCAAATTTCTTCAACTAGATTCACCTGATGGAACCAACTGACGTTTGTTTTCTGAGTGCACCTTAAGGGCAACTGAAGCCTAGGAACATATTTTCTTGGCTTGCAGTGTGATTCTCAAGTAAAGACTAGAACTTTACCTTTGTTAGCATTCTATTTCTTTAGTTTGTTTTTGTTGATGCTGTCATTTTGCATGTTTGCTTTTATTTCTGGTAAGTTTATTGTTCTCCTCCCCTATTATCAAGAGGATAACTAGGGTGGTTTGTTTGCATCAGGAACTAGTGAGTCTCAAAACATTGCTTAATCTAGACTACATGTAGAAGCACTTTATAAAAATCTGCTTTGTGTAAGAACAGTATGCTCTTCCAGTGCTGGTAAATGATTTGGGAAACTGTTCCACAAAAGCCCATTTGTTGAAGGCCTGGCCCCCAATCTGTGGCACCATTGGGAGGATTTAGCTCAGTATTTTTGCTCCCTGCCTTGTAAGTGCAAGGACTCGAGTTTGATCTCCAGTAGCAAAAAATAAATAAAAATAAAATAAGCCCAAGAGGAATTGGAAGTTTTAAAAAGCTGATAACTGTTGGGAGTAAGTTAGGTCAAAAGAGAAGTGTCCTTAAAGGGGATTGTGGAACCCTGGTCTTCTTCTTATCTCTTCTTTCTTTCCTAGTCACCATGAGGGGAGCATCTTCCTCTACCACATGCAATGCACTAAACAACTATGGACTAAAACCTCAAAAACTGTGAGCCAAAAACATTTCCTCCTTTTAAGTTGATTCTCTCATTTTTTTTTTTTTTTTGTTACAGAAGCAGAAAGCTTAGCAAAACATTACTTCCTAATGGAAGTGGAAGTTTGTTTTCTGAGTGCACCATAAGGGCAACTGAAGCCTAGGAACATATTTTCTTGGCTTGCAGTGTGATTCTCAAGTAAGACTAGAACTTTACCTTTGTTGGCATTCTATTTCTTTAGTTTGTTTTTGTTGATGCTGTCATTTTGCATGTTTGCTTTTATTTCTGGTAAGTTTATTGTTCTCCTCCCCTATTATCAAGAGGATAACTAGGGTGGTTTGTTTGCATCAGAAACTAGTGAGTCTCAAAACATTGCTTAATCTAGACTACATGTAGAAGCACTTTATAAAAATCTGCTTTGTGTAAGAACAGTATGCTTTTCCAGTGCTGGTAAATGATTTGGGAAACTGTTCCACAAAAGCCCATCTGTTGAAGGCCTGGCTCCCAATCTGTGGCACCATTGGGAGGATTTAGCTCAGTATTTCTGCTCCCTGCCTTGTAAGTGCAAGGACTCGAATTTGATCTCCAGTAGCAAAAAATAAATAAAAATAAAAAATAAAAAAAGCACAAGAGGAATTGGAAGCTTTAAAAAGCTGATAACTGTTGGGAGTAAGTTAGGTCAATAGAGGAGTGTCCTTAAAAGGGATTGTGGAACCCTGGTCTTCTTCTTATCTCTTCTTTGCTTTCTAGTCACCACGAGGGGAGCATCTTCCTCTACCACATGCAATGCGCTAACCAACTATGGACTAAAACCTCAAAAACTGTGAGCCAAAAACATTTCCTCCTTTTAAACTGATTCTCTCATTTTTTTTTTTTTTTGTTACAGAAGCAGAAAGCTTAGCAAAACATTACTTCCTAATGGAAGTGGAAGCTGAAAAATCTGCTTTTATGTTATGAATATTTAAAAAAATTGTATTGAAATGACAGGTACCTATTTTCTGTTGAATAACAGAGAATAGTTTGTTAATCTACTCTTTATTAATTTGCCCATTTTTTTTCTTTATATGAGCTCAAATTAAGTAGAAAATATTTTTTGCTCACTGGAAATGAGAAAAACTACTTGGGACCTGCTTCAGTTAGTATTTGCTTTGTGTATCTGTGTGTTATTTGTTCAGTGTTTTAAGCTTACTGTTTCTCGCCTCTACCTGGAATGATTTTCTTCTCTTGTTGGCCCAGTATGCTCTTCTCAAACCTTACCTCAAACATGTAGAATGGCTATAACACCTTCTGTGGGCTACCTTTGTAACTTTTCCAGACAGAAGCACTTTCTCGTGTGACCCATTTGTTTTAGCACTCACATCTTTTGTGGGTAATTTCTCTGACAGTTGCAGGCTACTAGCAACTTGAAAAGACAAATATTGATATCTCCATTATTCAAGGTAGTAGTCTGAATAAAGCAGTGGCTTTAAATTCTACCCAGAGTCCATCAGCCTTGTAATATCAATAAAATGTGAAGAAAATAAAGCCCTTTGCCTCTGGGGCCTTGCTGTAACCTCCAAACCCCTTATCCCTTCTCTGTTTCCTTCTTTCTACCTGCTGTCCTCCTCCTTCTCTCTGCTCCCTTTTCTCTTCTTTCCCTGCCTTTTCCCTTTCCTCTGTCCACTATTCTTCCTTCTACTTTCCTCCTTTTTTTGCCACAGTACAGGATCAATCAGTGCTTCTTCAATGCCATATGAATTACTGGACTGCTCAGATGTTTCAGAGTTCCTGAGCTACTATATAAATGAAATGCAATCATTTCCAATGAACGTAAGGTAGTTTCTTTGATTTGCATTTCCCTGATGATTAATGATATCGAGCACTTTTTCGTATATCTGCTGGTCATTTTTCTGACTTTTTTTAGTTATGTCTATTCAAGTCCTTTGCCCATTTTTGATTGAGTTTTTTCACTTTCAAGTTGTATTGTTTGAACTATAAACAGCCATGAGCACTCATTGCTTATCTATATATCAGAAAAATATTTTTGTGAAATATTTCCCACTTTCAGAGATATAATTAAATTGTGTTAAGACTAAAATAGCTATAGTTGACAAATATAGAGATTTTGTTTATATACGTTTAGCATTCTCATTACTAATACCTTGAAAAGAAAGAAAATAAACTCCAAATATTTAAATGTCTTTCTAGCAGTTTTAAAAGACATTGCTTATTACAGAAAATGCTGACAGAAGACACTTTATATAAAAACTTAAGTATATATGAGAGATTTAAACAATAAATCTGACAGATTTAACATTTTCTTCTTTCAAAATAAATGGCTATATGCTTTTTCTCTGATTTTTCCAGAATACAGGATAATATAAATTAAAAAAAAATTACTGGTACATTTTAGGTATACAATATAATGACATTTAAAATTTTTTTATTGGTACATTTTAGATATACAATATAATGAAATACAAACTTTTTAAAAATAAGATTTATGCTTTCATAAAATGACTAGTTAATCAGTTTAGGTCTTATATGCTATATTGTTCTAATTATCAGTTAAGATTAAATTTCTGAGCAATATTTGTGGTCTTGAACAATGTTAAATTTTATTGAAATATATATAGTTATTAAAGCATTTTTATGAAGAAAAGTTCACAAAACTATACTTAAATATAATTTCTGAGATCCTGCTTCATTTAAAAATTTGAACTAATGGTAGGTGAAGTTCATTAACAGTGACAAGATACTTTTGATAGACAGAATGCAAAAGTCTGTTAGAATGCAAAAGTCAGAGACAACAAATAATTGTATGTGTTTTACTCTTATTTATTATGTTAAAGAATGATTATTTGTATTTATTATGGTTCATTATTGTCAGGTTGAGACATATGAATAATATGGGTATGTGAAAGATACCATATCATACATTCAAATCTTATTTATTTGCTTAAATGCTTTGTGTAACACTTAACAAATGCTAGCACCCCAGTTTTCTCTGTAAAGTCAACATAATTGTTTTGAACAAAAATCATAGGTAAATGTGGCTTAAAGCTATACTAGAATCAATAATGTTGGAAAAGTTTGTGTACATAAGACAATGGAATAGGGAACTGTTCTATTTATCAAGACTAATACACATTAATAAAGTGACCACATGTGAGAGAAGATAGTGAAAAACAAAACAACCTAAATAAATATATAAAGTTTTAAACTGGAGAAAGTAACTTTTGCTTGCCTGGGTTTATTGTATTTGTAAGCAAACTTGAAATACAACAAAGAACCAGATTTCTCATTAGTTGTTTCCCTAAAAACCTCATTTCTTTAGTGAGGGCAAGAATCGTCAATGTTCTCAGATTTTTGTGGGTTTTCTTCCTTGTATGAGGGCCAAGTGATGTTTCTTTGAGTTCGCTATCTCTGCTCAGAAATTGGAATTCCCAAGTTTCAACATTTTAAATGTTGAATGTATACACAGTTTATAATTTTATAAATAGGATTAATAATTACTATGAAATCTTAAAATATAATGGGTCATTTTTAAGTTTTTATTCACAATCAAAGGAAAAAACTAACTCTGTGGAGCAAAATAAATAAATATTGAGAGCATTAAGAATCTGTTTTATTGCTGGATTTTTGTTCAATGTAATATTTACGTTTCTTATTCATGGTATATAATCTAAGTGAGCTTTATGTGTTTGTTCAGTACTTTCAGGAAAGAGTAAAGAATTTAATGACATTCTTTTCACTAGCTATATACTTACTCCAGAATAGTTTGTTAAATTATGGAACTGTTGCATTAACAGTGGTTAAGTAGAAATATTCAAAGTAATGAATATTTTAAAGAAATAAATTGCAAAAAAAATAAATCAGCTGAGCCAGAAATTGCAGCTTTTAGCATCTCTGCTTTGATTAATCTCTTGGCTAAAATGAGCCACAGTTGCAGTAAAAATTTTACTGTAGCAACAGAAGGTGCTATTGGTGTTAATACTAGATTTGAAGACTACTGCTATGCTCACATCTGGTTCTGCATCCATCCTCCCAGATAGCTCTACCTCTAGATGGATTAGCAGAGGTTATTATAAGCTGATATTGGCACTTTTTCTTTCTCCTGCGTGCATGAGTAGGACGTGTTTCTTTCCTACACTATTTTTCTCTTTCTTTTCTCTCTTTTTTTAATCATTCTTGTTTCTATGTGCTTGCTTTCAGTCATTTTATATGTTAAAGGGCCTTTTTTTCTAAAACAAAGTATTTTTTCACTCAAGTATTAGAAACACTTCGGTGCAAATATGATTATTCCTACCACACCAATCACACAAGTCTTCTTTCATATTTTCCATAGTGCCTATATAGCCTGCTTATATCCAGCATAGACTGGAAGTCACCAATATAATCCATACATTTTTTAGCACTCCCTCCAGTGCTTTATTAAAACAAACTCAATTCATACATCTTTTTAAAAGATCTTCCCCAGTGAATATGTCATGAAAAATAGTTTCCAAAAGGGAATTTGCCAAGTTTGAAGGAAGTCTGCTAAGCCATTTTCCAGATGGTCAGATTGGCATTTTTAATGTATGATGTGAAAGTGCTTATGATTCCTCCAGCTTCACCAAGATGCTGATTTTTCCTTTTAAAGTTTCCATCACATTGTTAAGTATCCTGGATACTCACTATTTGAAAAATTTGGACAAATTTTATAGCTTCATTCAATTCTGGAGGACTTAAGGTGATTCCCCAGATTGGCTGCTACAGTGCAGTAGGGAAAATCACAGGAATATTCATACTTCCTTTTTGAACTTCATTTTCCTTATCTATTCAATAGGAATATAAACTATTTCAAAAGAATCATCAAAAACTTGATATGGTAATGTAAAAATATATATTTGAAAATTTATGTACTGGATATGCGCAATAGGGTAATTATTATTAATCTTTTCTATGGTTTGAATCTGGTTTGCTGCTCTAAAACTCACCTTGGGGTTTCATCTCCATAATAATAAGAGTTGGAAAAGTACTCCCACTGTGATGTTTAGAGATGAGGCCCTTAAGTGTGGATCAGGTAATTAGAGTGGAAACCCCAAGATTGAACTCTTGTGACTTTAAGAAAAAAAGAGAAATTGGAGGACATCCATATAAATGCTGTCTAGCTGTTGCCGCATGATGCCATCATTACCTCCAGATACTACCAGAAAGCAGAAAAACTCCAGATGTGGCCCCTTGGGTGAGCTTCCACAAACAAGAGCCAAAATAAACCTCCTTCCATTTCAACTTACCCACTCTGTGGTTAAAAATCACAAAATCTAAAAATCAGAAAAGAGTATACCAATTATTAATATTACCTTGTTATATTTTGTCCTGAATCATTTTTAGATTTATTTTCAATGTACAAATTGTGTTATTTTAGTTCTACCACAAACACTTATTCTGTAAGTGAACAAATGAGAACACTGTGATGTAATGTTGTTAAGCAAGATGAAATTCTGTGCACACACGTATGCAAATACACATAAAAAACACATCCTATACCTTGGCAGAGTGATTGTTTCAATACTGAGAAGATTTGTCCTTTTTCCTTTAATTTTTCATAATATTTTAACTTGGAACTCTTCATATCCACTCAGTGGTCATATGATCTATAAAAATATTTAAGAAAAAATAAAAATATAAATTTCTGTGCATTGATAGTGAGATATCACTAGGCTAACACCATTGAATGCATGAGTAGCTTATGAAAACTAACTCTAAATTAGCCAGCTCATTAACAATATTAGTAAGTTTTCTTCCACTGTTTTCTAACTGTGATTATATCAGCCATTTTCCTTGGTTTTTAGCTAAATCCTCAGGTGTATAATTGACACCTTCTTCCATTCATTTTTCAGGCTCTTCCCCCAAATTTCTACTACAATTTCCTGATTGTTCCATGATTGGTCTTTGGTGTGTAGTTTAACATTACCCTTGATGTGACAGTCATGATTGCCATTTTGATTGGCTTTCTATTATTATTTAAAATGAAACAAAATCGTAGTCACAACACAATAAATAGAGTAGTCAAGACTAGAGGGGAAATTGATCCTTCTCATCTAGAGTATGCTATCTTCTAATACATGTAGAAAATTCCTTCCAATAAGTGACCTAGAACATAAAAATGACTGAGACACTCAATGCTGTGGTTCTTCCTTGAAGAAGAATCTCTCCTTTCAACCCTTAACACTTAGTAAATGTGGTGAATTAGGCATTGACTGAGCGTAGACATATAAAAGGAGCTGACAGAGAAAAAGGTACATGCAGAAACAACAGCAAAAGACTAATTTCCAGACATGAACCACTATTTGGTATATTCATATGTTGAAAAGAAGCCCTGCCTCATTTGCTGCACTGTTATCCTTTCCCCTTAGGTGCCCATACAGTTGACCTTCTGCTTTTGTCACTCCAACTGCTGCAAAGATTCAATGCTCCAGTATTGGGGGTCCCCTTGGAGAGAGTTTCCCCACTCCTAGCTGGCTAGACCAGTCATTTCCCAAAGAGTATCTCCTTCTCCCTTCTTTGGTGTTGGTTATAGGCCTCACCTCCCCAAGCTATTTCAGCTTATTTTCCCTGAGGTAAGATGATTTTCTGCAGGAACTACTACTCTTTTTAAGATTGAAAATTAGTCCTTTGTTGAAGTCTCCTTCTAGAGGAGGGAACTCGGGGAGACGACCGTGGACACAATGAATGACCGAAAGCTGATGACTAATGGCAAAGTTTATTTCTCACCCAGGGTCTTTTTGGTAGTTTCAAGGCCACACACAAGAGCATGATCACAGCGGTTTGATGATTAACAGCAGTTACAAGCAGTGATTAACAGGAGTCATGAGCAGATACACACTGTATCTGCACATTGTATCTGCTCAAACACATAACATTTAGATAAAACAACATCTGTTTATGACTAAAAGGGAGTGTAAACCGGAAACAGGAATAAAGAAGAGATTAGGGGGTTGTTTGTGTGTTGAGGGACTTGGCTCCAGCATGTCACCTTCGGGACACCTGTGCCCCAGTAAGAACCAGCGTACCGGGACTTGGGGTCAGTGCTTCATCCATCTGTCCTCTCGTGCCCCAACAGTCCTTGAACTTACTCCTCTGCTTTACTGCAGAAAGCCTTGAATTTAACTTTTCAGTGCACACATATCCATTTTCTACCAGGGGCAACATTTTGTTTAACCTCTTTCTAGCTATATACTCATAAGTTATCTTTGCTCTCTGGGCGTTCATATATCATCTTGTTTTGTTGTTCTTGGAAAGAGGGCTGTAAGGTGTTAAGTGGGTAGAATACAGACTTATGGCCTACCTTACTTCTGAAGACAAAGAAAGAGAGGGGCTAAAGAGAACACTTTTCTGAGCTGTTCATTTTGTTCTATATATAAACTATAAAGACAATCCATTTGAAAGTAGGAGGCAGATTAATGTCTGTGCAATGAGAAATAAGCAGTGAGCACATTTCAGATTTGTTTAAGCAAATGAGTTAGAATTAACTGCCATCCTCTGCCATTTTTCTTGAACACCCTATATCAAGAATAGCCATTATTAGCTTCTACTGACCATCTGTGCCTTGGCTTTTGGCCATGGAAATCTGCACAACTAACTCTTCAGGTTTGTAACCTAAACAGCCTCTGACTAACCTTGTCACAGGAAGCCACACAGTGAAAAATCTCCAGTACTTACTTTGTGGTTTTTTCTTTCAGGTTTTTAGTCACAGCTATTAATCCTGTAAGGTATATACTTGAGAACTACATCACAACCTCTGGTCCACTTCTCATTGTTCCCCGAACCATGACTCCAGGCCTATGGAAATTTATGTTTTCACCTATTTTGAGGATGACTTTCCCTTTACTGAAAAATTGGAAGGGGCATTCAGAGTTACAAAGGAAGCCAGCATTTGCTAAATGCCACAATTAGATAACCTGACTCATGTAGTGTTCTGCCCTCAGTTTAAGTCAGCTAAGGACTTCTGCCAGCATCCAGGAAATCACTATAGAAAGGGAATTTTATTCCACATCCTTATTATCCCCTAACCCTGGGCATGGGCCATTTCTGTCCTTTATACTAAGATTGTAAGCAAAAGACTTTAAATTAAGGATGTATCAACCATCCTCACAGCATGAACAAATACCAACAAATCAAGTTCTGACAGAAGTTAGTACAAATGTGCTAGAACTGTTACACACAAGGGCATTATGAAACATCAGGAAAGAGAAACAAAATAGTAATGACTCAGAATAAAATCTTCCCCTGATTGAATTTAGTTCATGATACAAAAGAAAATGTAGAACACATTTGTTTCTTATTCTTAGCAATATAAGAGAAAACTTTAGTTTTGTTAAACAAGGACAGGCCTGGATGTGAAAAGTATGAAATTCAATGAGAAGTAATTGCCAAATAAAATGTTCATGGTAAAGAACAAAAATTGGATTTATATTTATATTTATATTCATATTAATAATTTTGAAAATAAACTTATAAAGCATTTCCTGAATATTAAAAATAATGAAAAATTATGAGAGAAGTGATTGGACATAGAAATTTAGCCTTGAACACCTTAGCTGCGATGGGTACTAAACTGTGAAAAGGTACAAGAAAAGTTGAATATAAGTAAACATATCAGACGTAATTATAAAAGATACAAGTGAAAACATTCTTTCTTATCCAGTTGAAATTTGGGCCGACATTAAAACCTGTCCACAGTATTTTCCAGACACCGGCAGAAGTCTGGAAAGTAGAAGACAGATATTCTGTAAAAAAGATAATACAATGGTTCCATCCTTGTGGTATTTAGTTTTGCTGGGTCCCATAGTAACTTGGTATGCCTTTTTAAATTTTCCAATACGTGCAAAGACATTCTCAAAAATAGATGAAAAATAAAATTCCAGGGCCAGGGATTTAGCTCAGTGGTTCTGCCACCTGCCTTGCAGGTACAGGGACCTGAGTTCGATCCCCAGTACCAAGCAAATAAATTAAGTAAAAAATAAAATTCCATAAGCCTGTAGTCATGTCTCAGTGCACAAAGAGAATATAATGTGTACCTCTGATATGAGTTTGGTTCAGTTATCTGTTTCTTGGAAGTATAAAAGGTGTGAGAAGACGTCAGAAAGTAAATCAGTAATCCAAATGAGGAAGAAAGACAATAAACACTCTCAATATGTTTTAAAGAATTTTTGCCGGTGCTGGGCATGGTGGTGCACACCTGTAATCCCAGCACTCGGGAGGCTGAGGCAGGAGGATTGCTGTGAGTTCGAGACCAGCCTGGGCTACATAGTGAGTTCCAGGTCAGTCTCAACTACAGAGTGAGACCCTGTCTCAAAAAACCAAAAAAAAAAAAGAATTTTTGCCTACCAAATACTAAATCAAGCTGAATCTAGAATCAGTTCTTTAGTAAAAAGCCCAAGTATTAGAAAATACAAATGTGTTTGTATAATATACAGAGGTATAAAGGCCTCTGGGAAAATAGTATGTCATAAACATTATCACTACAAGAGAGTCAGAAAAATAAATTTTCTTTCTAGTATAAATTAGTGTGCATGAGAGTGACAAAGACAGAAAAACTTATAATCATAAGAATTAAAGGTCTATTCTAGTTCAATCTATGTGCATCTGCCTATCTACAGTATCTTCTATCTATCTATCTACCAGCCTATCCATCAATCTTCTATTATCATCTCGTGTGCTGGGGTTGGAACCTTGGGCCTTCATACTGATCTACATACCCAGTCCATTTTTTATTTTTTATGTTGAGACTGAATCTTGCTAAATAACAAGCCAGGATGGGCTTGAACTTACACTCTTTCTGCCTCAGCCTTATCTCAAACTGTTGGGATTATGATAATGCATCATGAAACCTGGCTAATGTATATATTTTTAATTGCGAAAACAGAAATACATTAATGTCATTAAAGTATAAGACAGGTGGAAAGGAGACTTCTGAAATTGAAAAGAACATGAAGATGATGGTTTGCCAGTAAAAGCTTTATTTAATAATGAGTATATCTTTGAAAGTATATTTGCATGAAAAATCTCAAGGCTCTATTATAGTTCCATCATAGTTAGAGGCCCTTGACTCTACCTCACAGACATGATGCCAACCCATCGAACACAAGAGTGCCCTGCAACTACATCTTTGAAAAATGCTACCAGTTAGGATTTCTTATTCCTGTCTTTGTCCTTGGGCATGAACCTCAGTGACCTGCACTGGCTTGGATTTATGTCTGTTGAGAACATTGAGTATCTATGATCCTAATGATTTATAGCCTGCTATCAAAAGCATGAAAAAGAAACTATTGTAAAAATTACATTTGACCTCAAATGATCTTAGAAACAAATTGTAAATTTGAAATGTCTGAAGACAGAAGAAGAAATATTATTTCTTGTCAGAGGGATTAAAATATAATGATATATTTTTTATTTATCAGTGATTAGATGAAAAAAATTTTAGAAATGTTTGTGAAAACTTATATGTAAACTTATTCAAACAAGTTATATGACTATACTGTACATACGAGAATTTGTAGCAGGCTTCTTATACACTATATCCTCCTATTATCCCCCTCTTTGTCCTCAGTGAATTTACATCAAAATTAAAGCTGGACACCTAGCTGCTCAGAAAGAGGATACATCCATCTGTTCACTAACATCCAGATGTAAGCAGATATTTGTGGTGTGGGAAGCACAAATAGATGAAAGAGAGGACTAAAACTTAGGTAAGCACGTCTTCCTACTTCTGTCTTCTGGTTGGCTGGACTGTGTAAAGTATACAAATAATGGTTACTCTAAGTAAAAAGAATTTTAGATGAAAAGAAACCATATGTATGTGTACATGTGGCACATTGAGTGGAGGTAACCTTTTAGAAGTGAGGCCTCATGAAAAGAAGTTAGGTAGGTCAAAGGGCACCAGGATTAATGCAGGTCTCACAGAGTGGATTAGTTCTTTCAGAATGAAGCAGGTTTCATTGCCTCAACTGTCTCTGCCTTCTGGTCTGATATGTAATCTCTTCCACATGCGCTCTTGACCTGGCTTCATGCTCTTGAACTTCCAGATCTATGAGCTAAATCAACCTCTTTTTAAAAAAAGATACCCATATCTAGGTAACAGAGCAACACAAAATGAATTCACATATCTCCTTTTGAAATATTTTTATTGGCTGTTTGCATACTTCTAATATTTTTAAATTATTGAATTCAGTCAAACATACCTCGTGTTAATTTATTTTCAGAAAAATACTATTCTTTTTCTGATTGGAGGCCTGATTTTTAATTTCAAGGGAATTTCTATTATGTCATTGAGTGCATTTTCTGTATTTATTGGATTCTACATTTATATCTTGATAATATTCTTTATGTTCAAATTATGACATCTATTATCTTTTCTCCAATAGCTTTGATGTTGTATCTTACCTATTTTTCTTCTACTATTATCTCAAGTCTTTTCTATTGAGTGAATTAGAGCTCAACTTTGTCTGTTCCTGGATTCTTATAATTTTGTAATTGTTCCATGATCACTGTAGTTTTCCTTTGCATAATCATTTACTTATATATGCATGTGCAGAGCTGCAGAACATAATGAAATTTTCTGAGGATATTTATGTAAAGTGTTTTCTAAAGTGTTTGAGGAATTGTAGATTTCATTTCAGGCAATTTTATAACAGATTTCAATGTTTTAAGCATGTGTAGAGCTTTCATATTTTCTTTTTTTCCTGGTTAGTTTTAAAGATTTCAGATTTTAAATCTCTGTTATTTATTTACTCTTTGTAGCCAAATGTATAGACACCTTTTCAATTATATCTCCTTACTTTCAACAATTTTTGGAATGTGTGGTTATCTTTCATAATTCCTAATTTTGATGATTTTTTGTGAAAAGGGCATTAGTCTTAAAATGTTTATTAAACTGATATGTGTGAAAAAGTCATTAGGTACTTTGAATTAGTCTTAAAATGTTTATTAAACTGATATGTGTGAAAAAGTCATTAGGTACTTTGAATTTGCACCTGAAGGACTACCAAAGAGGGTAAGCATCACCTTGCCTGTTTATCTCTATCAAAACTTTTCCTTCAAATGCTGCCCATTTTTGCTTTGATCTTATTAAGATTTTCTTCAGTAATTTGTATGTGTGCTCTTCTGTTAAGTTAAAAATATCCTTAAGTTAAAAATTCTAATTATTTTCTAATAATGTTTAATATATTGCAGTTTGTAAGTTGTTTTTTAACTGTACCTACAAAATGTCTTTTGAGAGAGATGCTTTCAATTTTAATATTATAAAATGTACTGTTTCACTTTGTATTATCTTTTTTTTTTTTTGGTGCTGGGGTTCAAACTTGGGACCTTGCTCTTGCAAGGCAGGTGACGGAAACACTGAGCTAAATCCCCAGCCCCTGTATTGTCATATCTTAAGAAATCTTTCCTTATATTGTTCCTTATCTTAAGATCATATAGCTATATCTTTTGTTTTAAATGATTTCCAAATTTACCTTCATATTAACATATTTAATTCACTTGAAAACTTATTCTCATAATATGAGTAGGGATCTAAGATATTCCTTTTATATATAAACTGTTCCTTTCTAAGATGAATTTTTTATTTGTTTCCATTATAAAATATTTCTGACCATACATCAGAATTTTAAAAATGTATGTGCTTTATATTGATTATCAATTTTATACATCTATACCTATGTAACAATTTTATTGCTGTAGTAAATCTTGATTAAGTCAGACAAGTCTCTCTTTTACTTCAATATTTCCTTTCTATATTTTTTCTTTTTAATTTATTTTTTTTTTTTGAGGCAGGGTCTCACTATGTAGTGGAGACTGACCTAGAACTCACTGTGTAGCCCAGGCTGGTCTCGAACTCACAGTGATCTTCCTGCCTCAGCCTCCTGAGTGCTGGAATTACAGGCGTGGGCCAATACGCCCAGCTCTTTTACTTTTTTTTTTTCCTGCTCACAAATTTTAGGCTCTGCAGTTTCAAAAGCAACCTTTAAAATTTTAGTTGATCCCAGCACTTGAGAGGCTGAGGCAAGAGGATCGCTGTGAGTTCGAGACCAACCTGGGCTACATAGTGAGTTCCAGGGCAGTCTCAACTACACAGTGAAACCCTGTCTCAAAAAAATAAAAAAAAAAAAAATTTTTTTTTAGTTGAAACTGTTTTTGAACTTAACAAATGGGAAAACATTAATTTGTATCCTAAAATATCCACATTGACTTTTTCCATGTATGAATGTATTTCCTCATTATTTTTATATTCTTAATGTTCTCAGTAGCAACATTTTAATATTAGTAATATATTAAATAATAACTAGTAATAATATTTTAATAATTATTTTCCAGAAATATTTTGCAAGATTTCAAAAATTTATTCTTAGGTACATTGCAGTCTCTATGCATGTTTATGTAAGCATACGTGAGTGCGTGTGAGTGTATGTGAATGTGGGTGGACTGTAGCATTAGAATGTCCTTCTCTGTTGTGACATTTTGGATTTATAGATTTAGTCTCCCTGCTACTGAGATGCTTGGTTTGGTTTCTATCAGTATGTTGTTTCTTCTTCTCCTACCTGCCTAAGTATGGGTTTTCTGTAGAACTCTGTAAACTGTCCTCTAGTCACTACTTTTGGAAAGGGAGACTGACTCACTCACTGTATGTAATATACTCTGTAGAGATCTTATTTTGTGTTTAAATCATGTACTTTTCTTTGTATTTTAGGTATCATTACTAAGGCGCCTCCAAGCATGGACTTACTACCCTGCCTAGAATAGCTGATTATTTGAAAAAATAGGCCTTAATAATAGATATCTCTTGAAGTATTAATTTAGGCATTTATTGCTGTTGCTATTGTCACTATTCTTATTCTGTACATGTCATTGTTTTAATTCTTAAATCAAGAAACTTTATCTAAAGGAAAAGAAAGAAATACCAGGAATCGGGAAGATGATAGCTGTATGAAACTATGTGAATTACATAAAAACGTGAATCATCTTCCTAGCACATCATACAATGACTAACACTTACATTCTATTTTTTAGCTACTCAATAAGGACACACTTTAGTAATCTGATAATTAATTTATTTATTCAACATTTATTGAACATTCTAAATGCTAGGCCCTGGAAATATAAAAAAGAGTCTTCAGCCATTAGCTTTAAGAAACAATGTGATAATTATTATACCAGAGATAGAATAAAAGATGTAGTGTAGAGAAGGAGGCAAAAATTTATAATTGTTGCTACTTTCTGGGCCTAGCAACTAAGTCATCAAATCAGTGATAATGTCAAGAACTGTACAACTTGATGAGCTTTTGTTTTTATCAATTTTTTACGTTGGGCTTGTAGAGCAGTCACAAAGCAGAACTCCTATGACAGTCATACAAAATAACAGAATGCATACTGAGGAGGATATTGTCTTACCAATTATATTAGTAAGTTTTAAGAAATGAAAAACTCAAATTTGTCATAATTTATACTTATATTGAAATGTCACATTCTATACCATGAATACATATAACTTTAATTTGTCAATTAAACTTTATTAAAGCTGAGGAAGAAACTCCAGTTTAGAATGTACTATAATCCAGATACGCATATGCTAATATTTTCTTCATTTCTTAGTCTTTGTCACATGTATTATGAACCTCTGAAATGCAGCAGCTATACTAAATTTGGCAGGCAAATAACTCTGGGAAGGTATAAAACGAGATTGGAAAAGGATTGAAAACATAAACTGAGAAAAGGAAATGAGCTCAGTGTGAAAGAGATTCCTCAAGGATAGAAAAGGAAGCTGAGAATGAAATCAAGAGAGTCATTTTTTCTATGGTAGCAAACCACAGGACTCCTTCCACTGGAAAAATGGGGAAAACAAAAATAGTTTATCAGTGCCAGATATTGAACACAAAATATACAAAGGAAAATAAACACACACATGCAAACTGCCATGACACAAAAGTGCATGCATAAAATAACTTTTTAAATGACAAAAATAAAGATATTAGAAAAGATTCTATTTAATATGTCTTCCATTTTTGCTATACTTAATTTGTATTAAATCATACTTAATTTGTATTAAATCATACTTAATATGATTTTAATACAGTAACTTATGCCTCTTACTTTGAGAAATATTAGCCTGGCTGGATTTAAATATTAATTGAATAATAAAGAAGTAAATCTTAGAATATTAATATTTCTTTAGTATAAAATAAATAAAGAAAATTTATTTAAGTAGAGAATTCCATCTTTGGCACTGATCAGTTTAAGAAGATAGCATACTTTCAGGCTTATTCCACAGCTTCAGTGAAAAAAGTCTAGTGTTTGGTTCTTTTGTATATATAAAAAACAACATAAAACTTAATTTGGCGGTACGCAAAGTTTCAAGTGTGAAATAATTGCAAATATCAGCTTTCTCCTTCTCCTCAAAAAAACACTTCAGCAGAAAGAAGAGTGACCAAGACTGGTAGATTTATTTCAGGAAAACATGAATCAATCTTCTGGATGATTTCTTTGATATGCACATGGAAATCAAATTCTATTCTTGTCATGTTACCTGCCTTTACCTGATTTTTTGACAGTTATTGTTTTTAATTAGTAAACTGTATGTATTTAAGGATATAAAATTCAGCTAGACTGTAGGAATAAATGCCTGAGCTGTAAATCATAGTAACTGTAATTAATAACAATATCTGTATACTTGAATGAGAGTGAAGTTTTCACTTAGTAAATGTGTGTCTTCTTGAGGGCAACAATTGACCATGTCTCATCGATTATTTTAGCAAGAGCTTCTTGAGCAAAGCTTGGCAGAATCTCCTCATTTGGTCAATGTTTATTAAATATGTGGTTTAAGATAGAGACAGATTAACGTTATGGTTTAGATCTAAAATGTTCCCCACAAGTCTCGTGGGGAAGGTGATTGACTTACGAGGGCAATGAGTTTATAGCTGAATGCAAGTTGAGAAATGAGGCCTAGTAAAAGATATTGGTCCCTAGGGCATTACTGGAAAGGTGTATTCTTGTCCCTGGCTTCTCTCTTCTCTCTCTTGCTTCCTGACTGCCACAGGGTGGGTCACTTTCTTATGCTAGGACCTTCTACTACATGGTTTTTGTTTTGGAGCAAGATGACTATGGACTAAAGCCCCCTTAATGAGAACCAAGTGTGTATTAAAATATTCTTCTCTCTGAGTTGTAGATGCTGCATATTTTCTTCTGGCAATGGGAAATCTGACTAGTGAGTGCACTTAAGAAGTTTATAATTAACTTTCAGTCATATATGATGGTACACATTTCTGTTATGCATGGTTATCGCATTGCTCTCCATACAATGATTTTAGAATTCCAATTTATTACATCAATATAACTTTGGAATAACCTATATACTTTGAGAAAATATCGTTATTTTACCTTTTTGATAATATATTTATGAAAAATGTTATGTTTGAAGTTCAAAGAATAATTTGGGCAACACATATGTTATGCAAGTTGTCCATCTTAATGAGAGTATATGTAATTTCTCAAAGAGAAAAATTAATAAAATTGAAATGACCATTTTGTAAATGTTTGATAACACTGACTTTCATTATAGGAATATTATTTTTACAACATGAAAGTCAGAACTTTTATGTTTCAAAAGTTCTTTATAACTGTTTTTGGCAAACCCTTTAGTAAGATACACCAGTATGTTATTTTTGACTGGTTTTTTGTTTATTTGTTTTGGTACTAGAGTTCGAACTCAGGTCCTTGTGCTTGCAAAACAGGCAGAGAACCACTGAGCTAAGTCCCCAGCCCTATTTTTGACTGGTATTAAAGATAATTTTTTATTGTTGTCATTGTTTGTTGCCTTTATTTGGGTAGGCTGTTAACAGGAAAAACAAAATACAAAATATTGCAAAATTCATCACCAAGTAATTATTTGTCATTGTCAAGTTTGTTTATTATTTCAAGATTTGCTTTCTCTTGTGTGTAGCAAGAACTTACAGATATCTATACAGAATCTAAACAGAGAATCCTTAGAGATTTGAAAAAATTTTTCTTCTGATATTTTATGGTTGTCTCACCCATACTTGTTTTATCAGGAATTTATCCTCAAGCAGAATTTTAGTACTTATTATTCTTATGGTAGTCAATTTAAATTTATGAAAATAATTCTTTGCCTACAACCACATATTATTACTTTTTATATCAAATTAAAGTGCATAATGGTAGTTTTAAGTGACACAGGCACACAAATTTGAGAAGAAATACATAGCAAACTGATAAGTAAACAGTTCAGATAGTTTGTGGCCTTGTAGCCTTGAGTGTTCAGCATTTTTGAGAGGCAGCAGAGATGTCATTAATCTTTGTAATCAGTTAAGCAGAACTCAAGGGTTTCTGAGATGTTTCCTGAATTCATCACAATTAATATGTATTACTCTTGCAATAAGAAACTAGCAAAGAACTTACATCTCATTAATGATTAATGATATTTCATTTTATAACTATTAGAATGTGGCATACTCAGAAGTGTTCCAGATAATGTGTCTCTAATGAATATCAAATGGCTTGCAATATTTTTGTTAAATTTATGAGATTCCTATGTTAAAGTGATGAAATAGCTTATTCACTGACTGTAAAACCAGACTTACTGTATCTACGTCTAATTAAAGCAAATCATCATTGTTAATATCTTTAAACGTGAACTTGACTTTAAAAATTGAATTATCCTATCCCACATGAAATACTAAAAGTGAGGCAAAAATAAAAGTAACAACAATATATAGAAATAAGTATACCATTAATGAAATTAAGAAGTTAAAATAATAACTCAGTGTTTCACATTCCAAAAAGTTTAACCATTTGAAAAGCGTCCATTCTTGTGAAATCTTCTCAGAGAGCTTTTCGAGGAGTCATAAAAAATCTTACAAATTACTTTGCAGTTTAATTCAAGATAGAAGCCTCAAATGCAAACAAATCAAATCTAAGGTCAGTAAAAAGCATCTGACAAGGTTGTCTCTGGCTGTCTGGAGAAAATGAGGGCATTAATTATCAAATAAAGTATTTTACATTCATGTTCACTCAGCTAATATATAAAAATGTTTGGTTTTTTATCAAATATTGGGATAAGATTTCGGCTATCCTAACAAAAGTATTTAAGATGTCCATATTGTTCTCTGCCAAAAGTAATTTTAATAACCTAATACTGATCTCCATACATGATTATGAGTATTGTTAAATATCCATGAGAAGAAATATATATTAAATGTGTCCTCTCACTTCCTCAAAGTTATAATTTCAGTCAGATTTAAAGCTAATATTTATTATTCTATATACTTTGTGTTATAAAATATAAAAGTCTGCAAAATTTTATCAGAGTTTTGTATGAACCAACAACCAAAAAAAATTTTTTTGGCTTCAAGAAATTAACGTGATGTGCAAACAAAATAATGAGAAAAAGGGCATTGATTCTTATGACAGTCTTAATTGTACATCTCATATAAACTAATAACACTTGCCAAACTATTACATGACAAAAATATATCTGTAAATTATATGTATAGTGTATAATTTCAAATATATATATGCTTGTGTATAAACAATAAATGCCTAATTTTTTTCAGAAATAGGAAATACATATTAAATATAATTAGACAAAGCTGGGTGTGGTAGTGCATGCCTGCAATCCCAGCTCGGGAGGCTGAGGCAGGAGGATCACTGTGAGTTCAAGACCACCCTGGGCTACATAATGAGTTCCAGGTCAGTCTGAACTACATAGTGAGACCCTGTCTCAACCCCCCCATATATATAATTAGACAAATGATATCATTTGCTTATTGTCACAATCCTGGACTGAACATGTTTTTCTAGAATTGTGTATTATTCAAAGAAATAAAAGATGGGTGTTAAGTAAAACTTGATTTACTATAATTGAATGTAAATGCAATTTATATTCTTATATTCACCTATTAAATAAGCTATTTTATGACTTGTGGCTTAAGATAACTGGCAACTGAGATGATCGATGACAGCTTCCTCTTTCTGATTCACATATTCATAAAACACACAATAATGAATGTTTGAAACAGAACCAGAAGCTAAGTCATTTGTTTTGTACATTTACTTCTACTGTCATAAACTCTGAATCTCAATGATAAACATTGAAGAATAGTACAATTTCTCCACTCTTTGGAGTGTCCATTACAATGAGCAGAGCCAGACAAGAAATGAGTACACAAACAACTATAAAAGTCTTTAATAAAATGGGAAGTTTAATTATGTAAGACAAGAGTTGGGTTATGTCAAAATGAATAGTTTAAAGTTTTAAACTGTCTCAAAGTATGCAAAATTAAACATAGTTACTGATTATGTCTTTCCATTGTAGCCGTATAAGTAGTATTTTTATCCATCAAACCTAGCCATTCTCCAGTTTTCTAAATCCACTAATAAGCTTGTAGACTACCTATCTCTTTCATTGCTAGAGATCCCATAATCATGTAGTCCACTTAGGTTAAAAAATTCTGGTCACCAATCTTCTTCTCATGCCCATGATGTGCTTTTACCCACCTTGTCTTTCTCTAGCAACTACCACCTCATCTTCATCACGCTCCAGGATCTCAAAGAGCCAATTTCAATGGTGAATTCTTCACCACTATTGCATTTTCAGATGACAGCCACTGCAAACCTTTTAAGGATGCTGGGATTCTCGTCCCATTCTCTCTTCCTGCTTTGTGCAGGGATTTTCCTCTTTATAATCTTCTTACAAGTGCTTCTGGCTGATTAAACTTGTAACAGCCAGTTACCAGTGCAGAATAGCCACACCATGCATAATCTTGACCAGATTAAAAACAAAGGATATCTGTATCTCTCGAATGACCAGTGATGTTGAGCATTTTTTCATATATTTACTTGCTGCTTTTACTTGTCTGTCTGAGAACTGTCTCTTCATTTAAGATGCCCATTTTGAATCAGGTCTTTATACTTGGGGGTCTGATTTTTTGAGTTCTCTATATATTCTAAATAGTAGTCCTTTGTCTGAGGAGTAGATGGTAAAATTTTTTCCAACATTATATGTTGCCTCTAGCTCTTTTGGTGGTTTCTCTTGTGCTGCAAAAACTTTTACATACAATGAGATTCACGTTGTTGATGCCTTATGCAAATTCTCAAGCTGCTGAGGATTTTTTTCATAAAGTTTTTCCTATGCCAATGTCTCCGAATGTTCTACCTAATTTATTTTCCAGTAAGTTTAGTGTTTGTGTTTTGATATTTAGATCTTCAACCCACTTGGATTCTAGTTTAGTGCAATGTTCACATCACTGGTCATTCAAGAAATGCAAGTGAAAACAACACTGATATTCCACCTTACGTCAGAAAGAATGGCTGCTATCAAGAAATCAACCAATAACAAATGCTGGTGGGGTTATGGGAAAAAAAGAACCCTTCTCCATTGTTGGTGGAAGTACAGACTGCTGCAACCACTGTGGAAATCAATATGGAATCCCTCAAAGAGCTGGGACTAGAGGTTCCATTTGACCCAGCCATCCCTCTGCCGGGTATCTTTCCAAAAGAATTAAAATAATCATACCACAGTGATATATGTGCACCCATGTTTATAGTGGCACAGTTTGTAATAGCTAAAACTTGGAAATAACCCAAATGTCTATCAACTGGAGACTGGATAAAGAAGATGTAGTTTTTCTATAAAATAGAGTACTACTCAGCTATAAAGAATGAAAAACTAGAGACATATATAGCTAAATGGATGCACATTGAGGCTATACTCTTAAGTGAAATAGACAGTACACACGAATAAATACCAGATAGTTTCTCTGGTGTGAAAAACTAAAAGTGTAAATGAGGTTCAAATTGTATAACTGATAGTATGAAATAGGAAGAAAATGGCTAAAGGGGGAGTGGGAAGGGAAGGGGAAAGAAATAAGGAAAAAGAACAAATATGAAAAAAGGAAAACATGGAAACAAAGTCTTTTTAAACAGGCAAGGGTGGAGGGGGTGAAGGGAGGGTAGGGGAATAAGGAAAAAATAAGAAAATATCATGTAAATGTTCCAATGATAAATGTGACTGTATTGTTTGCTTTAACTGTATCAATAAGATTATTGACATTGTGAAATGGGAAGAAAGGGGCTAAAGGTGTAGGGAAGGTGGGCTGGGTAGGGGGAAGGGAAATAAGGGAAAAGAAAAAAATGTGATATAATGAAAAGAAGGAAATAAAGTGTTTGTAGATGGGGAGGGGAGGAGGGGTGAAGGGAGGGCAGGGACAAGGGGAAAAAATGAGAACCAAGACCTGTCATGTAGAGGTAAAAGATCCCAACAATGAATGTAACTGTACTGTATCCCTAAAATGTACCAATAAACTCAATTAAAGCTGAAAAAAATGTAATTCAATAAAAATTTAAAACAGCATGGTGCCGACTTAAATCTCAAGAGGAGACAGAGAAGATAGAATATAATGGAGTAGTATGTGCAGGGACACTTGGTTAGAAGGTCAGATGGAGCTCATCTCTGAAGGTCAAAGAGAGTTTAGGTTGGTGGGTTGATGTACAAGGAATGGTTTTAAGCAATGAACCAAGGAATTGAGATGGAAATAAGATTGAGGAGACTATACTTGCTAGACTAAGATTTAAGTCTGGAAAGTAAGATGGGGCTAGGTTATGGAGACTGTTAGTAAGTGACAAGAATTTCAGTGTAATGTGCCCAGCAGTAGGAAAGCAGAAGAAAGCTTTTAAACTCTTATGTGGCATAATAAGACATATAACTAAATATAATATGTATGTTGAAATTAGAAAAGCTAAAGACATGGGATCCACTTACAATTGTTCCGAGTCTAGTTGTACAGAAGAGTTGTCTGGAGGGCCTTAGCCCCAATGGATTGTGACTCAGAAAGGCTGCAGTGGTCTGAGCTCCTCAAGGGACTATTATCTAGAATATATAAAGAACTCAAAACAGTCAGCCCCCCCCCAAATATAAAGACCCCATTCAAAAATGAACATCCAAAATGAACAGACATTTGTCAGACAAAGAAGTAAAAGCAGCAAGTAAATATATGAAAAAGTGCTCCACATCACTGGTCATTTGAGAGATGCAGATGAATTACATTTTTAATAAACATTCTTTTCATAGATTGAAAATGTCATAAAGAACTGTATCAAAAATGTTTTTCATGTTATGCCTCATGTTTCAAAACATGCTAGGGATACTCAAAATTATTATAATTAATACCGAATAAATTCTTACTTCATCGAAGTCACCTACATTAACATTTCATTCTCATGAAAAATTTATAAGGGTCTCAAAATTCACTTTCCAGAAGAGGAAACAAGCACAAGAAGCTAAAAGCATTTACCAACCTTATACAATTCTCAAGTGGAAGAGTTGGAATTCAAGCCTGGACAGTCTTTCCAATACTTATTCTCTTAACCAACATACCACAGAATTACAGAATGTTAGTGGCTACCTATTCATATGCCTAATTCTAAAAAGATGTTTTTCTATTTACTAATATTTATGTGTTTAAAAGCACGCAATCTCTATTCACTTGTTTGTCCTTGAAGTCTCTCTGTATTTCTGTAATAACTTTTAAATTACTCTTAATATATGCGCATTACTTCAAATGATAACCAATTATGAATATCTAAAACAATCTTAAGACAAAAATACTTGGAAATAAAAATTCCCCTGAGTCAAAAAATACATAAATAAATGTATCAATAAACTTAATGGGGGGAAAAAGAATAAATTTCCTTTTTTTCTCTTTTTTCTTCCTCCTCCTTCCCCATTCTTGTTCTCCTTCTCCTTCTTCATCTTCCTTCTTTTCCTCCTCATTATCATTGCCATTATTATCCTCATTATCGTTATTTACAAAATCATTTATAAAATTCTACAAGCTCTATTACACACCATATTTCTTTTGACATGCGTGCTGGAAACACTAATTTTATGAAAGCATCATCTGCTAATGATACAAGTTCATAGGTGTGATTCTGTGGCACTCAGTGCATTTTCTGCAGGAAGAAAAGCAATATAAGTTACCTGAAAAGTATTTAAAAAGAATTTATTAGGTAGGTTTACCGGATTAAGGAGGAGGCTCACAAGGGTGTTTGTGGAGCAGAGGAAGAAGAATTCAAAATGATTGTCTGCTGGAGAGCCTAGGAAACCAGCTGCAGCAAAGGTAAAAAACCTGGAAGGTCCCTGTGAGGTCACCATTCCTAATTCATGTTGGAAGGCTGAAGAAAGTGGAGATCAATGTCCAAAAGGGAACACTTTCTTCTATTTTCCCTTTATATTCTGTCCAGTCTACAAGCCTATTGGTTGGTACCACTCACACCTGGGATTGGTTTACCCTTCTTAGTTTTCTGCTTTACATGTCAGTCATTCACAGAGATTCCCAGAATTTTACTAATCTGCTTCTTTGAATGAAGTTCACAACTATCATAATTAATAATCACACTTAGGAGTAATATCAGGCAACCTTCTGGACACAAGAGCATTTTGGACTCAAAGCACAGGCATTATTCCTAAGGATAGCTGAAAAAGGTTCTTAGAATGTTTGTTATCCAATTTCATGGTAGAGTTAGAAATCTTCTCAAAATATTTTAGCCCATTCACAGAGTGGGATATCTCTGATGTCACCAAAAAAGCCCATTTTTAGCAATCAAACTAAATTAGAAAACCACAGTTTTCACTAATAAAATACTTTATTTCTGAACTCCATTATACTATATTGACAGATTGTCATCATGCTCAAGGGTGAGAATAATTCTTATAGTAATGACTCTGAAGTGTAGACTTTCAGAATAATGGTAATTGATCATTTCTTGACTAGGGAATCGCAATTAGGTCAAATGATTGTTCCAAGAATGCAGCTTAACAAGTGAAAGTAATTATTGTCTAGGATAATAAATTACTTTAAAATCAATTATAGATACCTTAACAATGTTTTAATTCTTGATTTTGATGGTGATGGTTGGAATATTTTAATGTTCTACATTGAATTCAGTCTCACTCATCCTTAGCTTCCACTTTGAGCAAAGAAAGAGCACAAGTCTGTAACTTAAAAGGCTACATCGTGACTAGAATCTTGCCTTCCTCCACCATCCTGTCTTTTTTCAGATGGACCTTCATTATCTTTTCCCCCTGAATCTTATTTAGTTTCTACCCTTTAATCTTGCCTGTTTCTGCTCTATTAGTTGTTCGTATTTGCCCAAGAGAACATTTTGTAAATTTTAATTTTGATAAAGACAATTCTATTTTTAAAATCATTCAAAGATTTCTCATTGCTTCTTCATAACTAATAAGGAGCAAGAATGTCAATTAGGACTCTTCATGGTCTTGCCTCTACTGCCTCTACTTATCCTTTCACTCT
>NW_022900919.1:36523064-36542994 GCF_012274545.1 Fukomys damarensis
GAGTGTTCAGCATTTTTGAGAGGCAGCAGAGATGTCATTAATCTTTGTAATCAGTTAAGCAGAACTCAAGAGTTTCTGAGATGTTTCCTGAATTCATCACAATTAATATGTATTACTCTTGCAATAAGAAACTAGCAAAGAACTTACATCTCATTAATGATTAATGATATTTCATTTTATAACTATTAGAATGTGGCATACTCAGAAGTGTTCCAGATAATGTGTCTCTAATGAATATCAAATGGCTTGCAATATTTTTGTTAAATTTATGAGATTCCTATGTTAAAGTGATGAAATAGCTTATTCACTGACTGTAAAACCAGACTTACTGTATCTACGTCTAATTAAAGCAAATCATCATTGTTAATATCTTTAAACGTGAACTTGACTTTAAAAATTGAATTATCCTATCCCACATGAAATACTAAAAGTGAGGCAAAAATAAAAGTAACAACAATATATAGAAATAAGTATACCATTAATGAAATTAAGAAGTTAAAATAATAACTCAGTGTTTCACATTCCAAAAAGTTTAACCATTTGAAAAGCGTCCATTCTTGTGAAATCTTCTCAGAGAGCTTTTCGAGGAGTCATAAAAATTCTTACAAATTACTTTGCAGTTTAATGCAAGATAGAAGCCTCAAATACAAACAAATCAAATCTAAGGTCAGTAAAAAGCATCTGACAAGGTTGTCTCTGGCTGTCTGGAGAAAATGAGGGCATTAATTATCAAATAAAGTATTTTACATTCATGTTCACTCAGCTAATATATAAAAATGTTTGGTTTTTTATCAAATATTGGGATAAGATTTCGGCTATCCTAACAAAAGTATTTAAGATGTCCATATTGTTCTCTGCCAAAAGTAGTTTTAATAACCTAATACTGATCTCCATACATGATTATGAGTATTGTTAAATATCCATGAGAAGAAATATATATTAAATGTGTCCTCTCACTTCCTCAAAGTTATAATTTCAGTCAGATTTAAAGCTAATATTTATTATTCTATATACTTTGTGTTATAAAATATAAAAGTCTGCAAAATTTTATCAGAGTTTTGTATGAACCAACAACCAAAAAAAATTTTTTTGGCTTCAAGAAATTAACGTGATGTGCAAACAAAATAATGAGAAAAAGGGCATTGATTCTTATGACAGTCTTAATTGTACATCTCATATAAACTAATAACACTTGCCAAACTATTACATGACAAAAATATATCTGTAAATTATATGTATAGTGCATAATTTCAAATATATATATGCTTGTGTATAAACAATAAATGCCTAATTTTTTTCAGAAATAGGAAATATATATTAAATATAATTAGACAAAGCTGGGTGTGGTAGTGCACACCTGCAATCCCAGCTCGGGAGGCTGAGGCAGGAGGATCACTGTGAGTTCAAGACCACCCTGGGCTACATAATGAGTTCCAGGTCAGTCTGAACTACATAGTGAGACCCTGTCTCAACCCCCCCATATATATAATTAGACAAATGATATCATTTGCTTATTGTCACAATCCTGGACTGAACATGTTTTTCTAGAATTGTGTATTATTCAAAGAAATAAAAGATGGGTGTTAAGTAAAACTTGATTTACTATAATTGAATGTAAATGCAATTTATATTCTTATATTCACCTATTAAATAAGCTATTTTATGACTTGTGGCTTAAGATAACTGGCAACTGAGATGATCGATGACAGCTTCCTCTTTCTGATTCACATATTCATAAAACACACAATAATGAATGTTTGAAACAGAACCAGAAGCTAAGTCATTTGTTTTGTACATTTACTTCTACTATCATAAACTCTGAATCTCAATGATAAACATTGAAGAATAGTACAATTTCTCCACTCTTTGGAGTGTCCATTATAATGAGCAGAGCCAGACAAGAAATGAGTACACAAACAACTATAAAAGTCTTTAATAAAATGGGAAGTTTAATTATGTAAGACAAGAGTTGGGTTATGTCAAAATGAATAGTTTAAAGTTTTAAACTGTCTCAAAGTATGCAAAATTAAACATAGTTACTGATTATGTCTTTCCATTGTAGCCGTATAAGTAGTATTTTTATCCATCAAACCTAGCCATTCTCCAGTTTTCTAAATCCACTAATAAGCTTGTAGACTACCTATCTCTTTCATTGCTAGAGATCCCATAATCATGTAGTCCACCTAGGTTAAAAAATTCTGGTCACCAATCTTCTTCTCATGCCCATGATGTGCTTTTACCCACCTTGTCTTTCTCTAGCAACTACCACCTCATCTTCATCACGCTCCAGGATCTCAAAGAGCCAATTTCAATGGTGAATTCTTCACCACTATTGCATTTTCAGATGACAGCCACTGCAAACCTTTTAAGGATGCTGGGATTCTCGTCCCATTCTCTCTTCCTGCTTTGTGCAGGGATTTTCCTCTTTATAATCTTCTTACAAGTGCTTCTGGCTGATTAAACTTGTAACAGCCAGTTACCAGTGCAGAATAGCCACACCATGCATAATCTTGACCAGATTAAAAACAAAGGATATCTGTATCTCTCGAATGACCAGTGATGTTGAGCATTTTTTCATATATTTACTTGCTGCTTTTACTTGTCTGTCTGAGAACTGTCTCTTCATTTAAGATGCCCATTTTGAATCAGGTCTTTATACTTGGGGGTCTGATTTTTTGAGTTCTCTATATATTCTAAATAGTAGTCCTTTGTCTGAGGAGTAGATGGTAAAATTTTTTCCAACATTATATGTTGCCTCTAGCTCTTTTGGTGGTTTCTCTTGTGCTGCAAAAACTTTTACATACAATGAGATTCACGTTGTTGATGCCTTATGCAAATTCTCAAGCTGCTGAGGATTTTTTTCATAAAGTTTTTCCTATGCCAATGTCTCCGAATGTTCTACCTAATTTATTTTCCAGTAAGTTTAGTGTTTGTGTTTTGATATTTAGATCTTCAACCCACTTGGATTCTAGTTTAGTGCAATGTTCACATCACTGGTCATTCAAGAAATGCAAGTGAAAACAACACTGATATTCCACCTTACGTCAGAAAGAATGGCTGCTATCAAGAAATCAACCAATAACAAATGCTGGTGGGGTTATGGGAAAAAAAGAACCCTTCTCCATTGTTGGTGGAAGTACAGACTGCTGCAACCACTGTGGAAATCAATATGGAATCCCTCAAAGAGCTGGGACTAGAGGTTCCATTTGACCCAGCCATCCCTCTGCCGGGTATCTTTCCAAAAGAATTAAAATAATCATACCACAGTGATATATGTGCACCCATGTTTATAGTGGCACAGTTTGTAATAGCTAAAACTTGGAAATAACCCAAATGTCTATCAACTGGAGACTGGATAAAGAAGATGTAGTTTTTCTATAAAATAGAGTACTACTCAGCTATAAAGAATGAAAAACGAGAGACATATATAGCTAAATGGATGCACATTGAGGCTATACTCTTAAGTGAAATAGACAGTACACACGAATAAATACCAGATAGTTTCTCTGGTGTGAAAAACTAAAAGTGTAAATGAGGTTCAAATTGTATAACTGATAGTATGAAATAGGAAGAAAATGGCTAAAGGGGGAGTGGGAAGGGGAGGGGAAAGAAATAAGGAAAAAGAACAAATATGAAAAAAGGAAAACATGGAAACAAAGTCTTTTTAAACAGGCAAGGGTGGAGGGGGTGAAGGGAGGGTAGGGGAATAAGGAAAAAATAAGAAAATATCATGTAAATGTTCCAATGATAAATGTGACTGTATTGTTTGCTTTAACTGTATCAATAAGATTATTGACATTGTGAAATGGGAAGAAAGGGGCTAAAGGTGTAGGGAAGGTGGGCTGGGTAGGGGGAAGGGAAATAAGGGAAAAGAAAAAAATGTGATATAATGAAAAGAAGGAAATAAAGTGTTTGTAGATGGGGAGGGGAGGAGGGGTGAAGGGAGGGCAGGGACAAGGGGAAAAAATGAGAACCAAGACCTGTCATGTAGAGGTAAAAGATCCCAACAATGAATGTAACTGTACTGTATCCCTAAAATGTACCAATAAACTCAATTAAAGCTGAAAAAAATGTAATTCAATAAAAATTTAAAACAGCATGGTGCCGACTTAAATCTCAAGAGGAGACAGAGAAGATAGAATATAATGGAGTAGTATGTGCAGGGACACTTGGTTAGAAGGTCAGATGGAGCTCATCTCTGAAGGTCAAAGAGAGTTTAGGTTGGTGGGTTGATGTACAAGGAATGGTTTTAAGCAATGAACCAAGGAATTGAGATGGAAATAAGATTGAGGAGACTATACTTGCTAGACTAAGATTTAAGTCTGGAAAGTAAGATGGGGCTAGGTTATGGAGACTGTTAGTAAGTGACAAGAATTTCAGTGTAATGTGCCCAGCAGTAGGAAAGCAGAAGAAAGCTTTTAAACTCTTATGTGGCATAATAAGACATATAACTAAATATAATATGTATGTTGAAATTAGAAAAGCTAAAGACATGGGATCCACTTACAATTGTTCCGAGTCTAGTTGTACAGAAGAGTTGTCTGGAGGGCCTTAGCCCCAATGGATTGTGACTCAGAAAGGCTGCAGTGGTCTGAGCTCCTCAAGGGACTATTATCTAGAATATATAAAGAACTCAAAACAGTCAGCCCCCCCCCAAATATAAAGACCCCATTCAAAAATGAACATCCAAAATGAACAGACATTTGTCAGACAAAGAAGTAAAAGCAGCAAGTAAATATATGAAAAAGTGCTCCACATCACTGGTCATTTGAGAGATGCAGATGAATTACATTTTTAATAAACATTCTTTTCATAGATTGAAAATGTCATAAAGAACTGTATCAAAAATGTTTTTCATGTTATGCCTCATGTTTCAAAACATGCTAGGGATACTCAAAATTATTATAATTAATACCGAATAAATTCTTACTTCATCGAAGTCACCTACATTAACATTTCATTCTCATGAAAAATTTATAAGGGTCTCAAAATTCACTTTCCAGAAGAGGAAACAAGCACAAGAAGCTAAAAGCATTTACCAACCTTATACAATTCTCAAGTGGAAGAGTTGGAATTCAAGCCTGGACAGTCTTTCCAATACTTATTCTCTTAACCAACATACCACAGAATTACAGAATGTTAGTGGCTACCTATTCATATGCCTAATTCTAAAAAGATGTTTTTCTATTTACTAATATTTATGTGTTTAAAAGCACGCAATCTCTATTCACTTGTTTGTCCTTGAAGTCTCTCTGTATTTCTGTAATAACTTTTAAATTACTCTTAATATATGCGCATTACTTCAAATGATAACCAATTATGAATATCTAAAACAATCTTAAGACAAAAATACTTGGAAATAAAAATTCCCCTGAGTCAAAAAATACATAAATAAATGTATCAATAAACTTAATGGGGGGAAAAAGAATAAATTTCCTTTTTTTCTCTTTTTTCTTCCTCCTCCTTCCCCATTCTTGTTCTCCTTCTCCTTCTTCATCTTCCTTCTTTTCCTCCTCATTATCATTGCCATTATTATCCTCATTATCGTTATTTACAAAATCATTTATAAAATTCTACAAGCTCTATTACACACCATATTTCTTTTGACATGCGTGCTGGAAACACTAATTTTATGAAAGCATCATCTGCTAATGATACAAGTTCATAGGTGTGATTCTGTGGCACTCAGTGCATTTTCTGCAGGAAGAAAAGCAATATAAGTTACCTGAAAAGTATTTAAAAAGAATTTATTAGGTAGGTTTACCGGATTAAGGAGGAGGCTCACAAGGGTGTTTGTGGAGCAGAGGAAGAAGAATTCAAAATGATTGTCTGCTGGAGAGCCTAGGAAACCAGCTGCAGCAAAGGTAAAAAACCTGGAAGGTCCCTGTGAGGTCACCATTCCTAATTCATGTTGGAAGGCTGAAGAAACTGGAGATAAATGTCCAAAAGGGAACACTTTCTTCTATTTTCCCTTTATATTCTGTCCAGTCTACAAGCCTATTGGTTGGTACCACTCACACCTGGGATTGGTTTACCCTTCTTAGTTTTCTGCTTTACATGTCAGTCATTCACAGAGATTCCCAGAATTTTACTAATCTGCTTCTTTGAATGAAGTTCACAACTATCATAATTAATAATCACACTTAGGAGTAATATCAGGCAACCTTCTGGACACAAGAGCATTTTGGACTCAAAGCACAGGCATTATTCCTAAGGATAGCTGAAAAAGGTTCTTAGAATGTTTGTTATCCAATTTCATGGTAGAGTTAGAAATCTTCTCAAAATATTTTAGCCCATTCACAGAGTGGGATATCTCTGATGTCACCAAAAAAGCCCATTTTTAGCAATCAAACTAAATTAGAAAACCACAGTTTTCACTAATAAAATACTTTATTTCTGAACTCCATTATACTATATTGACAGATTGTCATCATGCTCAAGGGTGAGAATAATTCTTATAGTAATGACTCTGAAGTGTAGACTTTCAGAATAATGGTAATTGATCATTTCTTGACTAGGGAATCGCAATTAGGTCAAATGATTGTTCCAAGAATGCAGCTTAACAAGTGAAAGTAATTATTGTCTAGGATAATAAATTACTTTAAAATCAATTATAGATACCTTAACAATGTTTCAATTCTTGCTTTTGATGGTGATGGTTGGAATATTTTAATGTTCTACATTGAATTCAGTCTCACTCATCCTTAGCTTCCACTTTGAGCAAAGAAAGAGCACAAGTCTGTAACTTAAAAGGCTACATCGTGACTAGAATCTTGCCTTCCTCCACCATCCTGTCTTTTTTCAGATGGACCTTCATTATCTTTTCCCCCTGAATCTTATTTAGTTTCTACCCTTTAATCTTGCCTGTTTCTGCTCTATTAGTTGTTCGTATTTGCCCAAGAGAACATTTTGTAAATTTTAATTTTGATAAAGACAATTCTATTTTTAAAATCATTCAAAGATTTCTCATTGCTTCTTCATAACTAATAAGGAGCAAGAATGTCAATTAGGACTCTTCATGGTCTTGCCTCTACTGCCTCTACTTATCCTTTCACTCTCTTAATTACCATTCTCTGCTCTCTTTTCTTAAATCATATGATAAGCTCATATTGCTTTCCCATTATACCAGGTATATTATGTGAAATTACCAAACAACTATTACAGCTCTTCTTCCTGCCTGAATTCTGAATTCATTTACCTTTCTTCTTCATCAAGTTAGTCACAATTTTTTCCTTGCATCCAACTAATACTTTGTGAAAATGATTCTTTTTTCATGATGGACTGAGTCAAAATTGGTCTGATGACTCACAAATGAATCTCTGGAAGATCGCAAGATTCTTTAAAATACAAAGTTTGCTCACCATATAATGATTGTCTTTTCATCTTTTTTTCCATTTGGCTCTTATCTCTCCAAGGTCAGGGACTGTACTTTGAATTTTTCTATACTCAAGTCTTAGAATACTGCTTAGCAAAATAAGAACACAATAATTCTATCTTAATTTGTTTTAATGAATTGTATAGGTCTGTGATCTTGGTTGTCCTTTAATTTCCTTTAGATTGTTTTCTTATCTATAAAGTGGGATTAATGTAGTGAGTTATAAAGAGATATTATGCAGTTCTTGATGCATGTAAAGTATTTGACAAATGTTAGTTTAATTCATGTTTCTATTGACTGGAAAATTAGAAACATATTATTAAGTTTTCCATAACACTTCTAGGAAAGTCTTTCTTTTTTCTTTTATCATGTTATTATAGAAGCAGCTTTTTGCAGTATTTATTGTTACATGCTCCCCTGGCTATAAATGATGGATTTGGGAAGACATCTGACATAGGCTATATAAAGGAATAGTAATCCTCCCCCTATTCTCAATTTTGCTTTCTATGGTTTCAATTAGCCATGGTCAACTGCGGTCTGAAAATCTTAAATGGAAAAAATAAATAATTCCTTTAGTTTTTTTATACTGGAAGCCCTGGGAGCACTAATCCTTTTATTTTATTTTATTTTATTTTTTGAGACGATCTCACTGAATTTTCCCAGCTGGCTTTGAACTTGTGATCCTCCTGCCCCCACTTCCCAAGTAGTTCAGATTACAGACATGTGCCACTCACTATGCCTCGCCAATTCATAAATTTTAAATTGTGCATGGTTCTGAATGGCATGATACAATTTCATATTATCCTACCTCATCTTGTCCCAATATGAATTATCCTATTGTCCAGCATATTCATCTCTGCACCTGTCAGTCACTGTATTGGTTGCTGCATTGGTCAGATTTGGAGTTGCTAGGACAAAATATCCAACAACCACCACCTAAAGGAGAAAAAGGTTGCTCTCAAGGTTTCAAATATTTCAGCCCATGATCAGCTGGCTCGAAGGCCAAAGAATCACAGCAGAAGGGCATTGCGAAATAAAGCTGCTCAACTCATGATGGCTGAGAAACAGCAGGTTGGAAAGAGTGCCAGAGAAGGGGAGGGACCAGGAAGCAGAAACAGTACCCACGCGCATGCTCCTATGACCTACCCAGACAAAGTTGGAAATGTGCCTTCCTAATCCCCTGGGTGAGTCTCGAGCCAGTCAAGTTGACAGTCAAGATTAGCCATCACAGTCCCTGTCTGCTATCAGATCAACCTTAGAGATCTTGCGGTGCTTGAGTTCAAATAACCATTACTTATAATGGCCCCAGAGCACGAAAGTAGGGATGTTACTTGGACATGCCAAAGAGAAGCCTTCTTTAGCTTCTTTTAAGTGAAAAAGTTCTTAACTTAGGAAGGAAAAAACAAATTATAAGTTGAAGTTGCTATATAGAATGAACTTCTATCTATGAAACTATGAATAGGGGAAAAAAAAGAAATTCATGGTAGTTTGGTTGTTATATTTATAATGCAAAAATTCTGGCCACAATGCATAATGAGTGCTTAGTTATAAAGGAAAGATATTACCGTTATGTCTGTATTGTAGGAAACCCTAAGGATAGATAGGATATGACTTCATCCCTGGTTTCTGGCATACACTTGAGGGCTTGGATGATGTCCTTCCCAGATGAGGAAGGTTGCTGCATCTTGACTGATCTGAGAAGAGTGTTTCCGTGTAGATGTACTTGTGAATGAATAGCTAGGCACGAGCAGTATTGAAAGAAAAAGAAGACTTGAGGGCATTTATATTCTTTGCTTTTAGTTTTTTTCTTACAGTCTGGATGTATTCCTGTCTATGGGCCCTGTCAGATGTTCTCTTAGTTTTATAACAAATTCCTCCTTTGCTTTTCACTGTGCTTCTATTTCTGCAAATAAATTCCTAAATTGGAATAAAGTCTCTTTAGAAGAAAATGTAATAATAATTTATGGCCTTTGTCCTAATGTTCAGTAATAAAATAATAAATGGCTGATTGGCTTGGATTGATGTACTGTGTTCATAATAAAAATATGAGTTGCCGAAATAAGGAGACAGTTTTCATGACCAAAAACCTTCAACTTGCATAAAAGAAATGTCCAGAACTTATTAGGCAACCAGCAAATATATGTTAAATAAGCACATGAAGAACATAATAATGAGCATCCATTTAGCAGGTGTCATAAAACCATTTGACAATTTTACTGAGAAGGTGACTAACACATGTCCTAGCTGTCCTTGACTTCTGCATTGCTGATCATGTAAAGTGTAGCAAGACATCTCATCTTAACCAGGTGTTCAGGAGTCTGCTCTATTATTCTCTATGTCAAGATCAGTGCACACAGAAAATTTGTTTAATTCATGTTTCTTATAAGGCAGATGACTTGAAATGTTAATGTGCAAAGGACTATTTCATTTGTGATAAGACAAAGACAGGAATAACTTACCACCTTTCAAAAAGTACTTGGGGGCCAGGGATTTAGCTCAGTGGTTCCGCTGCCTGCCTCACAAGCACCAAGACCAGAGTTTGGTCCCCATTCCAAAAAAAAAAAAAAGTACTTGGAAAGTAACTTGAGAAAGTGTGTTTAAAAGAAAACAATTTTAAGCATATTCTAGAAGCAAGTAAAATCTGTGGATGGATAGTATATATTTAAAGCATTCACGATTTATTATTTTTTCAATTTACTCCTGAAGCAAACCACTTTCTAAAATTCCACTCCTCTGAGTAATTAGTGATAACCTTGGATGTACTAAGAGGTTTTCCTCATAAGTTTTTAATTATACTGAATATATGGCCATTTTCAAAGCAGGCTTCTCTGGACTGAAATGTTTTTTCTTTGCATTTGGATTTTCTTTTCTTGATTTTTTGGACTGCCTTATGGTGGTGTTTTGATGTATGATTTTCTGTCTTCCTGTCTTACACACAAAAAACAATAGCAAAGAACTATAATAAACACTAGATTCTGCAAATCTAATCAATTCATGTATTAAGTGAATGCCTTTCTTCATGCTACCTTAGAAGTTCCCATACTGTTTATTAAAAAGCTATCAAAATTATTACTATTGCCTAAGGAGAATGGACTGACTTATCTAACCAGATTTTATATGTGTACGCATATTATATATTATTTAAATGGATATAAATATATACACATTTATATACATATCAAAAGCCAACATATATGCTATAGATAGATAAGTTCTACCCCAGACATATTATTAAATAGCATATATAATTATACAGTGGCACCTCTGTTCACACTCTTTTTTTTTTTTTTGCAAATAATTTGGTTTACAAATGGAAGCATTTGGCAAAAGTTTGGTTTTGTTTGCTAACTCTACATCGGGTGACAAGGCCACGGCCACTTTTCCGGCATGAACATGAAAGTGGCCATCTTTTCCAGTATCATAGATAGAATTAAATTCATGAATGGAGGCACCACAGTATAAAAGTAATATATTTATATTATATATAAAATATGTGGTATACTTTTCCCTTTAGCCATTTGTAGTTTCTTAAGCAGCAATATTCTGTGATTCTGAAGGCCACCGTTATATGGAATACATAGTCTCATGTCCTAAGATACTTACAAGTAACTACTTACTGAACCAGGGAGAATTCAAATATAAGTATTCCAGACAGTGGACATTTTTCATCTTCTCAACTAAGCTGTTTTTTCCTCATGTTAAAACCTTTATATGATGCTTCCTCTACCTGTAAATATCTTCCTCTTTTTCTAACATGGATTTCTTCACAACTGCTGCTTCTCAAAGAGGTCATTCCTCAACCTCCAGTGTAAGTCAGATCTCTCTTTTATTGCCTTTTAGGACACAACTTTTCTTTTTACAATGTGTCCAAATTTGTTTTCCAGCAGCAGTATGCTGAATCTCTAACATCCTTTTCAATCTATCTGCAAGATAGATTGATAAACACATGAATCACCTAATGAGCGTGAGGGAAACATGCAGAAATAAACTGAAGAATGGCTGGAGCATTGCAGCCAGACAATAGTTTTGTTTTTTTCCTGAGACCAAGTCCTGTGCTGCATGAGTTGCTGAGATTGCCTGAGGACAGAATGACAGGATAGTTAAGACCAATCAATTGAAAACAGGAGGCTCATAGCTGCAGTCCTTTCTCTGTAGACATAGATGTTTCAGTTGCTATGGAAGTGCTTATTCTTGTTTGATGCTCCTGGCCCAAGGATACTCTATCACTCCCTACCTTTTCTCCTTCTTGTGACTGACCTAAAAGTCAGTAACCCTCATTTACTGGAGGCTTTGAAGAGCAGCATGTAATTTTCTTAGCATCTTGAAATCTCATTGTAAATGTCAGATTTCAAAGTCCATGGAAATAATTCATATTACAAGTCTCCACAACCTAAAGTGTGGAATGCTGTGTAGTGTGGTGATGTTTGCATCCCTTAAATTTGACAGGCTCCTAGGGCAAACTTCAATCTGGTCATCACGTGCAGCAGCTGCACTTTTCAATTGAATGTTGCATATTTCCCTACGTTTTAAGAGTATTTTTGTTTTTGTTGTCTCACAATCACTTCCTCCTCTCCTTACTCTCTCACCTCACAGATGGTCCTCTGAGCTCCCCCTTTTTTCAGTCTTCCAGCTGCTCTTAGCTCCTCTTCTACCCTACCCAGCCAGGACCACCTACAAACCAAACACTTGCCTTTTCATTTCATTTTGTTTTTCTTCGATATCAGAGTCCCTGGAACAGGTTTCTAGGTCACTCTTTTAGAAGCTAGTACCTGCTTTCCCAAGCTCTAAATCACACCCATGTGCCTTAGCCTTGCCAGAGAGGTATATCATGCCAAGTTGGAAATTCATGCTACATAAAGTCATGAGATAAGGCAGCACTGTGAAGATAAACCATGACAATGGTGACATGAGCCACACCCCATTTTGTTGGTGGCAGTGACTGAGGCTCTAATGATAGCAACCACATATCCAGTGTGTCCCCCATGGTGATGTTATCTGGACAAGCATGGGTCTGCTGGGCAAAGGAAGCTGGGTACTTCCCTTACCCCACTTTCCCAGGTGATCATGGATGCTTTCAGTTTTGAACATCTCCCAAGCCTTGCTTTTTAACCCACTGTAATAAATTCCTTTTTTAACTAAACTGGTCAAAGTTGACTTACAGTGATTACAAACAGGATGTTGGCATTCATGGGCAAGTTAATGCCTTCTCCGGGCCTTGCTTCATTTACTGAGGCTAAAGACTCACATACCCTGTGATACCTACCTCAGTAAGTTCTGTGAGGATAGCTCTCCCTGTTTTTTTGGTACCAGGGATCGAACTCAGGACCTTGCACTTGCAAGGCAGACTTGGTGCCACTGAGCTAAATACCCAGCTCTCCTTGTCTTAAATACTATGTAGATTACATCATTTAAATTAGCAATGGCATTTGGATGATAATGACTTTTTTCTCACCAGTTTAACTTTATTGTTTGTAGGTAGGTGGTGTTGGGGATAAAATGGGGCCTCCCACATATTAAACATATGCTTAATAGATAAAATCCCAGCCATGCCTTTATTTTTCTAATTTCATTTTCCATGGAAAATCAATGTTGATTCACTATTTTAAAAATACTTATTCTAGTCTAGTATCTGGGCTTTTCAATTTTGGGTTAGATTCTTATGAGGACCAAGCAAACTCATTGCTATGTCAAAAACTCATTTTGGGTCCTTCACTAGTCTTGCTTACAAGCCTTTTCTGTTCCTTCACATGACTATTGTAGAGTGTATTGTGTATACAGATTTTATTAATTTGGCACTTTAAGCCAGTTGTTATCATTTTCTTCATATTCCTGCCTCTTAAGTTTTTCTTAAATGAGTGGCCCATATTTGTCTCTGCTTCCTTAACTGTCCTGCTGCAGTAGTCTTATTACTAGGTTGTACTAAATCATTGCAAATAAGGTTGCCAAAGTTCTCCCATTTGCCAGATCTAAAAGGTAATTTCTGTCTTTATGGAGTTACTGAGCCATGTGGCACCAACATTTTTCCTGGAGCTATTTATTCATTTAGTTTCATAGTAACATGTTTTCCCAGTCATTTCCATATTTATAGATGTCTTATCAATATCTCTTCCATTCTCCATGCTTTCATTTTTGGTGTCTCTTACGACTTAATGGAAAAGACACACTACTACTAATATTCTTGTTTTAATTACCACCACATATTGATGTTTTTTTAATTATATTTCCAGTCTATACCTTTGCCTGAACTTTAATATATTCAAAATAGTATAGACATGCAAGGTCTCAAAATTTCTTGAAGTCTTCACTAATGAGGATGAGCATAAGATTTTGTACCCATAATAGGCACAGAATCTAAATATAGCTTTTATAATTAAAGAAATTCTGTAAAATCTTTTGAGTGTAAAAGGACCTGAAAGTTGGAAAATACCGAAAGAGAAATTCCCGGTAACTAACAAGTTAAATTTTCTGTAGATTGCTTTCTACTTTATATTTTACCAGGTAGTAAGACTGTACCCTTAATAATCAGTATTTATAAGTAGAAAAAAGTAATAATGAGTCAAATGATTAAGTATAGATGTCTGTAGCAGATGGAAACTATTTAATGGTGTTTTACATGGGTGTATTGTTTCTGCCTAGTGAAAGATCTGATTTCATCTCAGACCCCATTAGGAAGCTTCTCTCCACTATAGAAATGGAATATAATAAAATCCTCTTTTACTGCTGGGTGACAGAGGATTTAAAAGGCATGGATTCATAGAAATCACAGGAAGACATATTAGCACATCAAAAGCCTGAGAAGGACACCATTCCATGGTATCTGAAATAAGGGGTGGGTGTTATTCATAGTGTATTGGGGAGATGTATTTTCTTTAGCAATTCAGTTGGTATTCTATGAAATAAAGGCAGTGAACATAATCAAAGTATGGTGTCCCGACAAAAGTGACCCAAGGCCAGATGAAGGAGAAATGGAAATATTTCCTGGCACCTGTTAAAATACAGATTGAATGGAATACCACTGCCTTTAATGCTACTTTGTCATAATATTAATATTTTAATGTTTCATGAATATTTACACTAAATTTAGAATCATAAATACATTAGATATATTTATTTATTTCTGTATCACTAAACATTAAAATTTTATTAAATGCATAACTTAAATTTAGTGTTGTGAATTCATCAGGAATCAAAAGAAATCAATCCTCTGCCATCTTGGAGTTTGAATTCTCGTTGATAGGGAATAAAAACCAATACATCAATCAATATGAAAATTAGTTATGTTGTAAAATGGGTAGTAATAAGGGAAGGTAATGGTTTTTCAGTCTTCTTGGTGTGGTGAAATTTGAACAGAGATGGGAACTGAGATGAAGGAATGATTCATGAGCACATTGAGGAAAGTACTAGGAACAGAAAAGAGAACCCTTACAAATTCCCTTCGGCAATATCCAGGCATGTGACACACACCCCTGTTACCACACATTCAGGAAGCTGAGAATGGCCACAAGTTCAAGGCCATCTGGGCTGCATAATGAATTCAAGGCCAGCATGAACTACATCATGAGACCTTGTCTTAAAAAATAAGTCCCTGTGATAAGCAAACCCCGGAATCGGGGGACAAACGGCTATTTGAGGAGAATGGTGGGACGTGAGGATGGAGACTACCCAGCAGACCTTATGGAGAGTAAAAACAGTTAAATACTCTCCAAGTGAAGAGTCATTTAACCAGACATGAAACCGGCCTGGCTTTCTGTTTGAAAGGATTGTTCTTGCCCCGACACAGATACATCGAGTTCACTCTGTCATAGACTCCATGCGAAACTCCACATCACCACCATCTGCTGCACGGTCCGCTCTGATTCTTGTACTATGTAAGTTTTGGGCCTTAAGGTTATTGTCACTTCAAAGTGAGTGTTCAGTAATTTTTCACAATTCTGTAAGCAGTGCCTTCTTGCAGTCATCAAAAGTAAATTAAACATATAAATAAGTAAATAAATAATCCCAGAAACCCATTCTGACTATGACCCTAACTAAAAAATTTAAATAAAACTTTCAAAGATAAAGGGGTGTTAGACTTTCCTGGTGGATACAGAGATGAGGAAAAGCGAATAAATGAAGAAACAGGGTGAGAATACACTTTAGTGAATAAATTCACTCACATGGCAAAATGTAAATTGCTGAATAGTTTCAATGTGAGACACCCAAAATCAACTAGAAATGATTTCTTAGTAGAATTATTCCAGATTCCAGTATTTGAAATGCAATACATTATGCATAAATGATATACATATTGAAAGAAAATAATATTTACAGTCACACATGAATGAAAATATTTTTTGAGTCCTGCTATGTATTAGATTTAAGGACATTAATCTTACTTATCAAATCAAGAGGCTTAAGAGATATATAGTCTATCAGGATTCATTAGCCAGTAAATGCTAAATGTGAGGTTAACACATAAGCCTTCTCAATTCCAATTTTATTATCATCGACTTTTTTTTTAAGGAAGCATATACACAGGCTATATGTAAGCTAGACATATTATGTAAATATATAAATGAGGTATAATTTCACCATCACATCATGCAGCGATACAATTAAATAAGGAAATTATGGAAGAGCATGTTATAAACCACAGAACTGTAGTACATTAGAGTTAGAATTACAGACCATTAAATTGCCCAGGTTGGCCTTTAACTGGACATCCTCCTCACTCAGCTTCCCAGAGTTCTGTATGCAGAGTTCTGTCACTTTCCCTACTCTCTTACCTCTCTCTCTCTCTCTTTCCTTATAGATCCTTGGGAAGGAGTTCTTCTCAGAGGTTCAAATGCTTAGCCGTCTGAAACATCAAACCAAAAGCTCATTTTGAAGTTAGTCATACAGTGAAATATGTTGATCTACTAGCTAAACAATTGATTTTCTTTCATTCTGAAAAAGTAATTCCACAAAATTTTAGGTGCATTATTTCACATTGGAAATATGGACTGTACTATACAGACCTAACATATTAAAAACTCTACCATTTGGAACACAATTAAAAGCTAATTTGTTTTTTATTACTCTGCTGAAATCAGTACTGAACTGCTTTTTGTTCATAATATTCAAATTACTTTAAATGTAGGTGGACTTACATTCACCATTGTGTGTCTTTATACAAATTCATTTAATATTTTATTTCTCTTTCTCATTTTATCCTGAATTTTATATGTATTTTTGTATTTCAACTGTTATATTTATTCTAGAATAGGATGCAACAAATAGGGAACAGTAAACTAATGTCATAAAAGCAGTTCAGAATTTTTAACATTAATATTATATTCTATGCAAAAAACAAATTCATTTAATTTTATTTCTCTTTCTCATTTTATCCTGAATTTTATATGTATTTTTGTATTTCAACTGTTATATTTATTCTAGAATAGGATGCAACAAATAGGGAACAGTAAACTAATGTCATAAAAGCAGTTCAGAATTTTTAACATTAATATTATATTCTATGCAAAAATGGCAATGACTTTTCTATAAAGCAAAGGATAGAAATGAATTGAAAATCATAGTTTTAGATCATATGTTTCATAAAATACTTGCATAATTAGAAACACAGCAGCAATTCATTGGAGTTTAAACATAATCAGAACCAGAACAACTAAATTACAATAAGGAATATGCAATCCATGTGTATTAAAACATGGATGATAGAAGGACATTAGAAGTATTGATGATGAATTTGCCATGGGATGGGAAAATAATGACTTTCCCAAAAACTTTTTTATACATTTGCTTATTTATTATAAAATCATGCAGCTTTGCTTTACTGTTTTCCAGTTGTCAGCATCAAAACATTAAAATGCATTGTACTGAGACCTAGCTTAGAGCAGTCATCACAAAAGACGATTCAGAACTCTTGTTTCCAAGTAAATATTGGTAGCAAGACATTTAGCAGAACTGTCAGACAATTGTTTGTGCTACTTGAAATGTGCAGTCTTAGCAATGTAAAAAAGAAAATAAAAACATTCTCCAGAATGTATTAAGGTGGAGAATGAGTCAGTTTATTTAAATAATCTATGATATTCAAAAAACCACAGAGAAGCAAATTCTAATTTGTCATATCCTCATTGAGGCAATTATAAAACATTACTGATTTTTTTTCAATATGGCCAAAGTTAAAGGTTTTGTCTTTTCCTTTTTTATTCTTCCATATTGTTTACTTCTATAGGTGAACTGATACATCATTTAAAACCAGAAACATATCCTGAACTTCTTGGAAGAGTTATAAACCTGAAGTATCTCTGTTCTGATCCACTAGTGTGTGCATCTGGTAAGAATAATTGATCCATGTTAAGCTTACCTCTTTCATTTCCCTCACATCCATAATGACCAGCAAGGAATGGAATGTTAGGGGCACTGTAACAGCCTCTCTGCTTCTAGAGACAGTGAAGGCTCAGCAATATTGAGGGTGAACAAGTTTATTTTTATTTTTTTCTCATTGAGTTTATTGGTACTTTTTAAGTATACAGTACAGTTACATTTGTCATTTGGATCTTGTACCTTTTCATGACAGATCTTGGTTCTCATTTGTTCCCCATACCCCTACCCTTCCTTCACCCCCTCTACCCTTCCCTATTTACAAGGGTGAACAAGTTTAAATGAGGAAGTCACTCTATATCTCTTCAGTGATATTTCTTCACAATAGGCAAACAAACAAAGCAATGAAAAATTAAAAAATAAAAATTTTGAGGGAAGACCATGAAAGAAAGGCATATAGTAAAAGACAAACAGCAATTATTATGGTTTTAAGCTGTCTTTCCAAAAAGTATTTATTGCTGTACAGAGACTATTAGGCAAAATTATATGTGTGTGTTTGTGTGTGTGTGTGTGTATCGCTTTTACTTTCACATATATTATAAGTGCTGTCAATATAATAAATTCCAGGACTGGCAATCCAAGACATAATTTAGAATAATGATGCTGAATAAAGAAAGGAAAATGTTTCTAAGCCCCAGTTTTCCTTTGAGGATACATGGAAACTTCCAGACATAATTCTTTTTACTCAAATAAGAAAAGACAAGGAAATTAAGTCAATGTGGCCACTACTTGAAAATTATTTCAGTTAGAAAAAAAGTGAAAGTCATAAAATCCCAGTGAGATACCTGAATTCTAACTCTATAGTGTTTTCTTCTTAGTACACACAGAAATATTTGGAAAATAAAAGGTCAACTTCCTGCAGATTGGCTTTTATTTTTTGTTGAATTTTCTTAACTGGTAGATTTTGACATGACAAAATAATAAAATTGTTGCCTATGTTTAGTTTGGCACTAAAGAACATGCCATCCCCCCCCCTTTTTGTAGTTCCATAGGTTGACCTCAAGGCCTTCATACTGAACCACATCCCCATATATATTCCTGTTTACATTTTTGAGACAGGATCTCATGAAGTTTACCAGGTTAGGTTGGAACTATGACCTTCCTGCCTCAGCCTCGCAGAGTTCTGGGATTGTAGGCATGAACAAACATACTAGACTTAACACTTCATGTTTAATTAGTAGTAATTTCCCAGTAATTTTATAAGATGTACTACATCCGGATTGTGTAAGAAGTATGTATAAATTAGAATTCTTTGCTATGGTTATTACTATTGCAAGATATGTTTTTCTTCAACTGGTTAATGTGGTGTTTAACATTAAGAAAGCTTTATTTTTTTCACCCCCTCCTCCCCTCCCCATCTACAAACACTTTATTTTCATCTTTTCATTATCTCACATTATTTTCTTTTCCCTTTTTACCCTTCCCCTGCCCATCCCACCTTCCCTACACCTTTAGCTCCTTTCTTCCCATTTCTCAATGTCAGTAATCTTATTGGGATCTTCTGTATTATTGCAGATTATTCACATCAGGGAAACTACTCATTATTTATACATGTGTCTTATTTATTTCACTTAGGAGTATATCTTCAATAATGTATCCATTTTCCCATGAATGAATCTAATTTCTCATTCTTTATGGCTGAGTAATATTCCATTTTGTAGGAAAAAAAAGCTTTATTTTAATTAGATGCACTCTGGATAATACTCAGATACCCTGCCCTGTAATCTGCATAGATTTCCTATGCAAATAATACTACTAAATATTCAACTATCCAGAAACGTTCTTAATTTTCCATAAGCAACTGCCATGTTAAAATACTTTCCCTCCTTAAAAAAAAAAGGCATCATTTTAAAGTATTATAATATACTAGAACTTGCTAGGGTTTTATAGACACAAACTTGAAATTTTATCTTGATTGGCCCCTTCACCTGTAAGAATTTACTTAAATTCTCCAGATTCAGTCTTCTGAAAAATGAAGATTACATGCAATAAGGTCTCCCAGAGTTACCATGATGGTTAAGGACAAGGCATTTTATTAAGATAGGATTTGTTGTGAATTAGCAAAAAAATATTATTTTTAAATGTTTTAAATCTTCATATATGGCTCATTTTTATGCTGAAAAACACGGCCTCTAACTAAAATTATCTCTTCAATTTTCTTCCATTTTTTTGTTCTTCTTCTCTCCACCATTA
>NW_022900919.1:36543494-36547948 GCF_012274545.1 Fukomys damarensis
ATGGTATGGCCTCAATCTGCATCCATAATTGAATCTAGTTTCTCATTCTTTATGGCTGAGTAGTATTCCATTTTTTAGAAAAACCACATCATCATCCAGTCTCCAGGTGATGGTCAGTTGGGCTCTTTCCAAGTTTTAGCTATTATAAAACATGCAGCTCTAAACATGGAAGCATATATGTTGCTATGGTATGTTCTTTTAATTCTTTTGGAAAGACACCCAGCAAGAGATACTTGCATCAAATGGGACCTCTAATCCTAGTCGTTTGAGGTATCTCCATATTGATTTCCACAGTGGTTGCAGCAGTCTGTACTCCCACCAACAATGAAGAAGGATTCCTATCTCCCCACAACCCCGCCAGCATTTGTTATTGGTTGATTTCCTGATAGCAGCCATTCTTACTGGGGTGAGATGGAATCTCAGTATTGTATTTATCTCCATCTCTTGAATGACAAGTGATATATGATTATTTGCTGCTTTTACTTCTTTGTCTGAGAAATGTCTGTTCATTTCAGATGCCCATTTTTGAGTTGGGTCTTTATGTTTGAGGGGTTCTGATTTTTTTTTTAGTTTTTTATATATTCTAGATAGTAGACCTTTGTCTGAAGAATAGCTAGTAAAATTTTTTTCCTGCTGTGTGTTGTCTCTTAGCTCTGCTTGTGATTTCTGTGGAAGTGCAGAAACTTTTTAAAAAGATGAGATCCCAAGTGTTGATTCTTTGTGTTACTGAGGATTTGTTCGTAGTCTTACTATGTCGATATCTTCAAGAGTTCTACCTAACTTATCTTCCACGAGTTTTGTGTTTCTATTTTAATATTTAAATATTTAATCCATGTGGATTTTAGTTTAGTGCATGGGGAAAGACATGGGTCTAGTTTTAATCTTTGAGAAGGTGAAATCCAGTTTTTCCAACACCATTTATTAAAGAGACTATCTTTCCTCCAGTGAGGATGGTTGGCTCCTTAGTCAAAGATGAGGCAGCTGAGTATGTCAGGAGTTGTTTCTGCATCTTCTAATCTATTCCACTGACCTTTGGGTCTGTTAATTTGCCAGTACCGTGCCATTTTTATCACGGTGGCTTTGTAGTATAGTTTCAAGTTGGGAATTGTGATACTCCCTGCCATGTCTCTTTTGCTTAGAATTGCTTTTGCTATTCTAGGTCTCTTCTGATTCCAAATGAATTTTTGGATTGTTTTCTCTAGTTCTATGAAATAAACTGTTGGAATTTCAATAGTGTTTGCATTGAAACTGTATAGCAGTTTTGGAATTATGGCCATTTTCACTATATTGATTCTTCCTACCCAGGAACAAGGGATGTCTTTCCATTTCCTTATATTCTCTTCAACCCCTTTTTTCAGAGTGTTGTAGTTGTCAATGTAGAAATCTTTTGTTTCCTTTGTTAGATTGATTCTTAGATATTTCCTTTTTGAGGGGATGCTATTTTGAAAGGGATTATTTTCCTAATTTCACTCTGTGTGCATCTGTGATTTGTGTACATGAACGCTATTGATTTTTGAGTGTTGACCTTGTATCCAGCTACTTCACTGAATCTTTCAACTATGTCTAGAAATCTTCTGACAGAGTTTTTTGGGTGTACCATGTAGAGTATCATGTCATCAGCAAATAATGACAGTTTCACTTCTTCCTTTCCTATCTTTTTGGCTTTTATTTCTTTCTCATGTGGAATTGCTGTGGCTAATGTTTCTAAAACTATATTGAACAGGAGTGGTGATAGTAAACATCCTTGTCTTGTTTCTGATTTTAGCATGATTTTTCAGGTTTTGACCATTTAGTATGATGCTGGCTGGTGTACTTCTATGTGCAGCTGTACCCTGTAAGAACTCTATAGAAAACATTTACATGTCACAGGGGCCATTGAGATTATGTAGGAGAAATAATACTTTGAAAGTGCCTGTGACTCTAAAGTGCTATAAAATGCTAATTGTTTCATTAGTACTTCTATAGATTTTGAGAAAAGACTTGAACCCTGGCATTTGAGGTAATGCTTTCAAGGCCTTGAAAAATACATACATAATTTTTTTAAAAAATCAATAACAATTAAAGGAAATTTAGATGTGTCTCCATCCTGAATTTTGCTTACAGGTATTTCTAACAGTATGAATAATAATCTATTTTCTCTGTTAAAATTGCTTCTATAATATTGTTATGCAGATAAATTGTTAAATAAAAAACAGTAACATTCTCAGCCAAAATTAACAATGGCTTTCTTTGGTAGAAAAAGAATACAAATTTTATTTTTAAATTAATATTTTCCAAATTTTATATTTGATGTATTTTTATAATGACAGATATTTAAGGTAAAATATAAAACTAATTCCATTAAATCTTAAACTATTTAAAAATTCAAAATCCCATACTGCCTACATTGAGGTTTCATCTATTGAAACAGTTGTGTATAGAGAAAAATGATCTTTCTCTGTTTTAAAAAAATGCATATTTTTATTATGTCAGTTTCCATATACATTATAAAATATAACATTAGTTATATAAGGTTATTGCACACTTCCCAATCCGCTGCTTTTTTCAATGTAACCAAAGTTGTTCTTTTCTGAGGAGACATATCTTCAGTCTTTTTTTGAAATGTTTCATCTTATAATTGGTTCAGAAAATGTGAAGAGAGAACACAAGCCTGCTTAAATATACTATCAAAACAATGTTCTTTTTGCTCTCATGCTTTCCTATTGGTCCTAAAAGGATGCACTCATGTCCCTGAGTCATTTCTGACTTGCTATTCCTACCCCTAGTTTTACAAATTTAAGATGAATTTGAATGTACTGAACATAGTAGGGTTTTATGAAATAATATTCATATATCAAATAATATTCCTAACATAATATTTTACCTTATCATATCTTTAAGTATAATCACTGTTGCTTAACTGAACTCACAGGTAGAATGAAGCAGATTTTTATAACTTCTTTATAGTTGAGAGAAGCTTTTAAATTAATCTTTTAAACCACTATTACAGATTTGATGAATCATTTGTAAGTGTTTAAGACTTGCTTTAAAACTTTCTAGAATTGTGTTCCATTGAACTACACTTTGCATCTTGCTCTCTATTGAATTATTTTAATAGAAAATAATCTACAAATCAACATTGTGTTAATTCTGATACTATTTTGATAAGCCAATATCCCTTTTATCCCATATGAGGTATATCTTTCAGAATGCAATACCAGGGAAAACTGCTCATAATTACATTGGTTATTTATATGCTTGGATATAAAAGAAGTTTGATAACCTCAAGATTATTTTTATTTATGGTCAACAGAAGCCAAACAATGTATAATCTTCCTGAAGTAACTGGAGGGTATGACTTTCTACATCATGTTTAATTTTTACATGTCTATATTAAATACACTTTAAATTTTTTAAGTACAATTAATAAAAATATTAAAATTATACTTCATTTCAATGAACAATTTATGTATAGTGATGTATTATTACAAGGAAAAGTTGCATAATTGGAAAGGCAATAACTTCAAGGCAGTTTTTAAAACCACTCTTCATCTAGGACTAATTCAGTCACTCTATTTTCAAACGTTGGAGCAACCACGTGGTAGACATTACCCCAAATATTTTAACAAAATTCATGAATAGATTTAGTCAACTTGTTGGATATTAAATTGCTTTCTTGCATTTTGTGATAATCTCATGTTGATGGAAGAGGAAAACCCCCGAAGTCAGCATATTTAAATGCCACAATTAATGAAAGCAGAAGTTATTGTGTTCTTTTCAATAATTATTCCTCACAGAATTCCACTAATTTCTGGTGCTTTCACATATTGTAGGGACTACAAAGGGGAAATACTGATGATGAGAAAATTCCTGCAGTTGAACTTTGAAACTTAACTGTGCACACACAAATAAACAAAGAATTCTTGATTTGTATTGTTAAGAAGTGACCGACTGACACTTTCTGGTGAGCTGTTTCTGTCTGTAGACAGAAAGGAGTCTGGTCATAGATACTTGAGAACAAGCAAGGAAAAGGGGGACCTGAATAAGCTAACCGGGGTCTCAGGAGAGTCATGAACTCTATATAAGGGGCCAGTAGGACGTGAAAGAATTCTCCCTAGGAAAACAGGATGTGTGAGGAGGAAGGGCAGGTTGTGATGTCCTAGCTTCTTTAACTTCTTCCTTCCTTTCCCCCACTGGAATGTTAAGAATGCTAAATATAATCTATCTGAGTGGTTAAGGAGCTTGGGAAAAAATTTCTCTCCTCTTCACCTTATTCTTTCCCAAGCTCTGGGACTTTGGGATAGAGAATGAAAATCAGAGATGGAGTAAATATAGTAGAGTCACATTCTGTACTTCTATTGAATGTTTAACTTCCTAAGATTAACAACATACTTAAGGAGCTATCTTAGTCCCCTCAGGCAGTTGTAAGAAAATACTACAGACTGAATACTTTATATACCACAGAAATGTATTTC
>NW_022900919.1:36547985-36551040 GCF_012274545.1 Fukomys damarensis
AAAAAAAAAAAAAAAAAAAAAAAAAAAAAAAAAAAAGGCAAGGCACTCACAGATGGGATGCTTGGCAGAAGGCTAATTTCATGATTCACAGGTGACAACTTCTCCCTGTTGTTTCTCATGGTTGAAAGGACATGGTAGCTTTATGGGCCCTACTTTTAAAAGATCACTGATTACATCTGTGAGGACTCTTTTGTCATGATTTAATCACCTCCCTAAAGGCTCTACTTCCCAATGCAATCACCTTACAATTCAAAATTTTAGTATATGAAATTAGGGGCAAAACATATATGGAGCAGGAACTTTCCTAAAGTAGAGAATATTTACATTTCTTAGAAATCACTTACATAAACATTTTTGTCACATGCTATTATAGTAGCTTGACTAATACCGAGGTAGGACAGAAGAAATAAAAGAGCTTGAAAGGAGCCAAGGAAATCATAACTAAGATGACTGTAACTTTCAGGACCTGGCCCAAATTGCTCAAGGTGATCCACGTCAGCCTTTCCTTGATTACATTCTTGTTCCTTCCCTACCAGACCCATCACACCTCAAATTGCTTAAATGAAAAAGGAAAGAACAGGAACCTAGTCCTAAGATAAAGAAGGAGATTGAGTAAACACAATGTTTAAATTATCTATTTTTTAAAAGCCAAATCTGTAGAATGGGTAGTACCCTTCTAGGGGTGGAGGGCAGCTTTTCCTGGACTACCACCCTATGTAGAGAAAGCATAAATGTTTCCTGTTGCACTAATGTGGCTCATTTCTCATAGAATCCACACCTCATTTTTGAGTGTATACTAGATACTGGACCAGTGCAGCTCTAAACACAATAAGAATGGCTCACAAGCGACAAGAAACTACACACAGAGAGTCGTAGTGAGAAATCCATGGGAAAGCTAAGGCAGAGCTTGCACTAGTCAAGGAACCACCAGAAACCACCACAAGCTAAAAGAAGTAAGGAACGTTCTGTCCCAGAACCTTCAGATGGAGCATAGACGTACTGATGCTTGGTTTGGGATTCAGGCATCCAGAACTATGACAGGATAAATTTCTTTTGTTTTAAGCCATCCACTTTGTGGGAATTAGCTAGGGCATCCCTAGGAAACTGACATCACCACCACCAGAAATCATATCTAAATAATCAGGGGTCAAAAATAAAACCGGAAATGACTCATAAAATGGATAAAAATTTATTATTAAGAATATTTTCAAATATGTGGCTAGCAGGATGGAGTCCTCTAAACTCTGATAGAGAGGAGCTTTGGGGCTGCACATGGCAGGAAAGACTATAGGTTGTGGTTGATTCACAGGAGAAATCCAGAATCTCTGTTGCCTTCCATATTAGTAAAGAAGTTGGAAGTTGGCAGAGACTCCCCCACACAAATTTGGAAGAATTTGTATTTAGAATCAAGGTTCTATCCTTGCTGGTACAGGAAATACCTCAGACAATGCTGCTCTCCAGGGGAGTTTGCTGACCAGCCTCCATTTTTTTTTTCATTAAATTATTGGTACTTCTTAGATAAACAGTACAGTTACATTCATCACTGGGATCTTGTACCTTTGTATGATGTATCTCAGTTTTTATTTTTTCCCCATTTCCCTGTGCTGGTGGGGTGGTGGGGAGAAAACACCAGCCTCCCTTTGAGCAGAATCCTTGAAAGCCTTCTAAGCCAGCTACCCCATCATAAGTATGCTAATGCCTGCATCACACAATGGCAGATAGAAAGGCCATTATCCTGAGCTCATGTCTAATCTTTTTTATTTTCAATTTTTATCTTTTATTAGGATATGTTTGTAGTACATAATGATTACATTTTTCATGAGGTGTTGTTACATTTATGACACCTCAGCTCTTTTTTTATTCCCACCCCTCCTCCCCTTCTTTCTTGCATCTCTTGGTCCCCTTCTCATTTGCAAACAGTATATCTCCCTAATTTTTTTTTTCTCTCATTGAGTTTCTTGGTACATTTTAGATATACAGTACAGCTACATTCATCATTGGGATCTTCTACCTTTACATGACAGGTCTTGATTCTCATTTTTTCCCCTTGTCCCTGTCCTCCTTTTACCCCTTCTTACCCTCCCCATTTCCAAACACTTTATTTCCATTTTTTCATTTTCTCATATATTTTTTCCTTATTCCCTTTCCCCTACCCTTCCCACTTTCCCCACACCTTTAGCCCCCTTCTTCCTATTTCACATTGTTAATTATATCATTAGGATCTTATGTACTATTATAGTTTTTTCACACCAGAGAAACTATTCAGTATTTACACATGTGTGACTTATTTCACTTAGGAGTCCATCCTCAATATGTATCCATTTTCCTATGAATGACTCTAATTTCTCATTCTTTATGGCTGAGTAGTATTCAATTTTATAGAAAAACCACATCTTCTTTATCCAGTCTCCAACTGATGGGCAAATGTGTATCTCCCTAATTTTAGAGTGTCAAGGGCTAATATAAATACACTCAATATTATAAATGGATGAACTGTATAAAATTGAATCAACGTTCCGTGTACCTGAATTTTAAAAAACAATATGTGAACATGGATAAACATCGAAAGAAGTTGTACATGCTGTAGCTTGTCTATAGACTATAAAATACCCCTTTTAGATCACTTGACTCCACTTATCACTTTACAACTCTACTACACTTGATTAAGAAATAAATATTTAGTAATACTTAAATTCTGTTTATACAAAAACTTGTGACACTCTGGACTTTGCAAAAATAAATGTCAAAAAATTTACAAAATATTTCAGTTTTACTATAGTTTTTGATAGTAATAGATCACAATATTTATGAGTATACTGCCATGCTTTTTTTTATGGCCTCTTCAAGATACTATTGAGTTATAAAGGACTGAGGAACATAGAAACATAAATAATAAGAAATAATGATATCCCAACTTTAGGACTTTAAAAGCCTTGTATCACACTTACTCTTTTAATTCTATCACTTTCAGAGAATGCTTGTGAGCCTTTGTTTTCCAAACTTTCAACTGATAGCATCTTTGTAAGTTTAGAAGTTCTTCTCATTCATACTTTTC
>NW_022900919.1:36555727-36560153 GCF_012274545.1 Fukomys damarensis
CAAACACTTTATTTCCATTTTTTCATTTTCTCATATATTTTTTCCTTATTCCCTTTCCCCTACCCTTCCCACTTTCCCCACACCTTTAGCCCCCTTCTTCCTATTTCACATTGTTAATTATATCATTAGGATCTTATGTACTATTATAGTTTTTTCACACCAGAGAAACTATTCAGTATTTACACATGTGTGACTTATTTCACTTAGGAGTCCATCCTCAATATGTATCCATTTTCCTATGAATGACTCTAATTTCTCATTCTTTATGGCTGAGTAGTATTCAATTTTATAGAAAAACCACATCTTCTTTATCCAGTCTCCAACTGATGGGCAAATGTGTATCTCCCTAATTTTAGAGTGTCAAGGGCTAATATAAATACACTCAATATTATAAATGGATGAACTGTATAAAATTGAATCAACGTTCCGTGTACCTGAATTTTAAAAAACAATATGTGAACATGGATAAACATCGAAAGAAGTTGTACATGCTGTAGCTTGTCTATAGACTATAAAATACCCCTTTTAGATCACTTGACTCCACTTATCACTTTACAACTCTACTACACTTGATTAAGAAATAAATATTTAGTAATACTTAAATTCTGTTTATACAAAAACTTGTGACACTCTGGACTTTGCAAAAATAAATGTCAAAAAATTTACAAAATATTTCAGTTTTACTGTAGTTCTTGATAGTAATAGGTCACAATACTTATGAGTATACTGCCATGCTTTTTTATGGCCTTTTCAAGATACTATTGAGTTATAAAGGACTGAGGAACATAGAAACATAAATAATAAGAAATAATGATATCCCAACTTTAGGACTTTAAAAGCCTTGTATCACACTTACTCTTTTAATTCTATCACTTTCATAGAATGCTTGTGTGCCTTTGTTTTCCAAACTTTCAACTGATAGCATCTTTGTAAGTTTAGAAGTTCTTCTCATTCATACTTTTCCTAGGCTGCCATATATCATGCTATCATTTCTTATAATGGAAACCTGCAGCTCTATTGGTAAGCAACAATAATTTGATCTTATTTCAGTTTTCTCAGCTTAAAACTTTCAATCATTGATATTCTGACTCAAAATTAATTTTGTCCCAGTGAGTATAAGGAGAGGAAGTGATAAGATCACCAGAAGTAGTTTTACCCCAGGGTAATAAATGAAGGGACCAAACCTATATATTTTTTTAAAAATTAGTCTATCAGAATATCATGGTAAGAAAAAACAGCTCTCCCATATTCATTACATTCCTCTTTATAACATAAAAAAGCATTAACACAAAAGAAGTAATTTGTATATTCAATTTATATTCATCCCCTCCCTCTATTATAAATGTAAGTGAATATTGTATTTCAAAGTGCTAAAATAATTAGGTGAGACAGTAAACAGTAAATGTAAGTAGAATATGATCCATTTGAAGGTGGGAAATTGCCCTACTGTGGAGGGCTAAATAATGAACACCCTCTTCCCTCCCAAAAGATATCAATATTCTGATCCCCAGAACCTGAGGATATTATCCTACATAGTAAAAGAGAATTTGCAGATGTGATTAAACTAAGGATTTTGTGATGAGGACGTTATTCTGGGTAAGGATCAAAGATGTACAACTACAGTCCAAGAAATGTAGGTATCTTCTAGAATAGAAACTAGAAAAGGCAGGAAAATGTATCCTTTCCTGCAGTCTTCATAAAGAACTAATCCTACCAGCCTTAATTTTAGTTTTAATGAGATTTATTTCAGACTTATCTTCCAGAACTACAAGAGAACACATACGTATTACTTAAAGGCACATAGCTTGAGGTTATTTCTTATAGTTGCAATAGAAAACTGATAGAGATTTCTTTCATATTCACTGCATCCCAGCCTTAAAAATTAGAGTTCAATTTCCATGTCCTCATATCTCCTCCCCATGGGTCGTCTTTCCACTCCGAGGCTCAAAGACTGTGGAGAATTTTCTCTTTTCATATTTATAGTAAAACCTATCAGTGGTAGGCAAAAGATAGCAAATGTACCACCAGATCATCTTTCATTAGGATATGATTAGTAACTTTTTAAGAATTAAAACTATTAAACTTGATTTTGGCTTTCCTGATGTCATAACATCATTACTTACAAAGATGCCAGAAAGTTTAGAAACTCTCTTATCCTTATTCTGTAATAATTCTCTCTGTTTAGACAGCACCTAAGTTTCATATTATTCAGAATATGGGGATTCATTTGTTACTGACAATAACTTTATTATATAAGTAGCCTATGAATTTGTATTTCTACTGAAAAGAATCTACATATTAATTTGGGTAAATGTACAGCCTGATATATGAAGCAGTCAAAGCCAAATAAGAGACTTCTAATTAAAATCCTTCTATTTTTATTATCTGAATAATATTTACTTTTAAAATCGCACTATAATAGACACATTTCACTTGTATCTCCTTCCTGGTTATTCTCACAACTTATGACACCTAGGAGTTATTTTGCCAAAAGTATTAGCCTTCCTTGGTCACACAACTACTTATTAGAAGTCAAACAAATGAAATTTCATGTTTTAATCAAAGCTGAATAAAGCCTAAATTACTATCATTTGCATTCTGGTCTTGAGTTGTTAAAGACAAAATATGCATCAGCAAGACAGAGTTCAATAATATAAAATGTCACATTGCAAGTAATGTAAACAGTCTATTTTAATAGCACAAGGTTTTCAAGGTGATGAAATAGTTTTTCATCAGAAATCTGGGAAGAGATGAAAGTCTTAATGAATAAGTGAAGGAATATTAGGCAGTTTTTAAAGCACATACTATAAATAATGATGTAACACTGAAGGATGAATAGTAAAACTGAGGGGTTGTGTTAGCTTTCTGTCCTTGTGACAAAATGCCTGACAAACTTAACTGAGGAAAGACTTATTTTGGCTCATGGTTTCAGAGGCTTCAGTCCATAGTTAGTGAGCTGGTGGTGAGGCACGACATCATGATGGTTGGAAGTAGGTAGCTAAGAGGACTGCTTGCTTTGTAATGGCCTGGAAGTAAGAGGAGTGAGAGCATCCCATTATCTCATTTGAAAACCCCACTAGTGAATAACTTCTTCCAACTCGGCTCCAAATACTGAATTTGCTGTCACCTCCCAAAAGTGCTAGAAGCTACAGACTAAGCTTTTAACACACGAGACTTGGTGGGACATTCCAGATCCACACTAAACTACAATAAATTCAAACTTCTGGACTCAGTTAAATGTTCATGGAGAGATGGGGTCTACATCAAAGAGCAGGGCTAAAAAAATAGATCATAGCTGAGAACATTATTTCAGTAAAAAAGAGTAATTCAAATTACTTTATAAGAAAAACAAATGAACAAGGGTAGTAAAACATGATTATAAAATTAGATCGGGAGAGGCTTCAAATGCAAGGTTAATTTTTTTTTTTTATTGGTTCTGATCAGTGGACCTTTTTTTGTGTGTGAAAAAGACCATGTTCTAAGATTTATTCTGAATAGAATATATGTTGGTTGGCAATCGTAGTTCAAGTAAGATAAAATAAGGCATGATATGGTTTTCATCATTTATGTTCTAGTAAGAAAGAATTACTAACATGAATATTGCACCAGCATTGTACCAAGTACTTCTCTAAGAACTTACATGCTACAATTCATTGGACCTTTGCAAGTAACCTATGAGTGGGTATTACTACTCTCCCCATGTACACATGAGGACACAGACAAATATAGACATTAATAGATTTGCCTAATGGCTACTGGAAGACTACAGATTTAGAACACGGGGAGTTTGGCTTTAACAGATATAATTGTTCTACTTATAAATACTAAGAAATATGCAATTTGTGAATATAAACACGTTCTTTTTTTAGTTTATTGGTAAACACATTCTATTTTTAATAGCTGTTTAAACAATTCCATTATCTATACTTATCACTGTCCTTTCATTGCACTTAATTGTTTCAGTGTATTTTATTGAGAACTTACTATTTTCCCTTCATTGAGAAACAGACAACAGTATATTTGCTCATGGAACATATATATGGGGGTTTAGATTTTTAGGTATCCCATAGTAGTGGTGGGCTTGGCTATATGCCACGCAGAGCAACTGTTACTGTGTCTTTTACATGTTCAAGCTAATTCATTTAATTGAGTTATTACCATAAAGATTAGCACATCATCACATAAGCAAGAAATGTACAAGATTATGAAGTGTCAAGTCTTAGCCACTGTCACCATTTTAGTATCTGTCCAAAGCCTAGAAACATTTCATTTCAATATTTACTTTCTCAATTAAATAGTTACATTCAACTTTTATTCTATGAATCATCTCTCTATAATTCTGCTTTGTCTATAACTGATATGCATTTGAGGGCATTGAACGCACCTGTTTTTTTTTTTTTTTTTTTTTTTTTTTTTTTTTTTTCTG
>NW_022900919.1:36560277-36575173 GCF_012274545.1 Fukomys damarensis
GTGTATTCAGCATTTTAAACTTTTTAGTTGAATATTCCTTCTTATATTTCTATGAAAGATATCGCTTACATATTCTGCATATGTTTTCTTCTCACTAAGAACACAGAGAAAGTATTTTATGAAAATGACTACAAAAAGTGTAAATGCTCAAATAACAAATTATACACTTTAGAAAATATTTGAAGAAGCATTACATATGCTGAAGCATCATTATACTACATCCAAGTCCTGAAAAACTAAGATTTTCAAAAACAATTTGATAAGCAATATTGCTAGACTACACAAATTCAGCAATATAAATCTCATAATTCAGAGACAGACATAAAAATTACTCTGATCAGCTCTTGGCCATCTCTTAGCTATAAAATAGGAAGAACTTTTCCCAGTGAATTCATGGCTTTTGAAATTGCTCCATTATGAAAGAAAGAAAGACTATGTTTGTCTTCCATTAAAGCATCTTTAATTTGAAAAAAACATAAATAATTTTTTCTCATTACCTTTCTTTACAGGGTCTTGATTTGCATTTGGTTGGTGCTTCATCTAACAATATAGTGGGATCATCTTCATAGCTATCCAAAAATAACTATTGCAACATTATACCCAATCATTTTGTTCCAAACCAAGCAAGTCATTCGTGAAAGAACAAATCCTTCTGTAAGCAATGTCATGTAGTCTAGTAGCCATTAGGAAAAAATGACTACTTGTGAATAACTCTCCTACAGGGAAAAAGTACATTTCCATGTAAGTCTAGAAAGGAAAGAAAAAATATTTTTTTGATACTTCATTTTAGATGTCTGCCACATTAATCTTCCAAAAAGTACTTAATTCACTTTGAGGATCTTTTTTTTTTCCTTTGACTACTTCAGATATGATGGTAAGAGGAAAAACAAATAATCCTCACTGAACTAATTACTACTGACAGCATATTATAGGAGGAGACATTACATCATGAAACAGCAAAAAGTTTCCTGTCTCAGAGCAGCTTCAAAGCAGGAAAGAAATTAGATTCTTTCCTTTTATATTCCATTTCTAATCACTGATTTCTGAAATCAGGTATGAAGGTAATGAACTGTAGAATTGAGAAATTTCATTTTCCAGCAACCTACTCATAAAAAGTGTGTAACAAATCTATTATTGTCTCTCCAGACATAATGGGAAGAAACTAACTTCTGTCTGAGCAGCATTTGCATAGATTCGAGAATGCCAAGGGACTTTTGCTTCATCGTCTGCGCAGCAGAGCTTTTGCATTTTACAAAATTTTCCACAACAACACACAACCTACAGACAATGAGTCATATTGGAGACTCAAAGTTTAGGTTGGGCTATTTTATAGAAGCAAGTAATTATGAATTAGTACATGTCTATACTCAATTCTAGAATGAGATTCCCATTAAGATGTCAACCTTGTCTTGTTTAGTCTTCATTTCTTCAAGGATGTTAGGCATTTTCTTCTTTTTTTTCTCAGTATTTGTATTTAATTCCATCATAGCTCATCAAGCACTGCACTTATTTTCTTATGTCTCACTCTATTAAACACAAAATGTAACAGTTCAAATTGTGAATTTTCGCCATCATGGATCCTAAATTCTATTTATCTATCCCTATATAATAGATTAGAGATTAGATAGTACAATATATTATTTTGAGTTCTCCCCAAGTAGACTCTGAATCAAGGAGTCAAGTATAAGAACTGTGGTAGGGAAATGGGTAAATGATACCAAATTAGGGAAGCCAGTAGGTGGTGCACTATTAAGTGTGTGAATCTACATTAAATGCTTGGGAAAACTTGAGAAAATGATCTGAATCCTACATTTTCGGATCATTTTTCCTAGGGGGTGAGGGAGTTGGAGAATTAAGCATAGAATCAGAGAGTTACTAAACGAGATCTGTTAAATTATTGGCATTTCCTGATTGCTGCATTGCAATTGTGGGAGCCATAGCTTCTTAAATTTATAGGAAGAGAGTTTTTGGACATAGACCGTGGCATTTGGAAGCCTAACTACACACGTACAGTTTCAAGGGAAAGGAAATAATAGGCAGTGGAAATTAGAGTCTACATCTTTCACTGCTCATGCCTCATGTTAAATTCATTTATTCTTCATGCTGCTTCGTTAGTAGGATTACCAGTTATGATTTCATGAGTCTGAGGAATAGGTAATAAAAAGGAGGGCTAGTGGCAAAAACACTGGTTACAGTCCTTACAGCCACAATGGCTATTTGTCATTTTTTTTATACTGTTCAACCTTCCCTGTCAGCCAGCACCTCTGTTCTTCCGCAATGCTTGCTGTACCCTTTACTCCTGAGGAGTCTGAGCCCCTTACCGTTAGGCCCTTGTCTGGTTTGAGTGCTGCAGGTGATTATGCACAGTTATTAGTAGACCCGGAAGCGAAACTTGTGAATGTTTTCAAAATATCTCCCTTCCCTCACTCGACAGCAGCAGCCTTCGCTCCTCCATCAGCATTAAGCAGTCGTTGTCTGTAAACACTCTTCACTTGCCTTCTGGTCTCTTAACCATGCAAGCACAGCCGTATAATTAGTTGCAGTGTGCTAAATGCACTCCTCCATCAGCATTAAGCAGTCGTTGTCTGTAAACACTCTTCAGTTGCCTTCTGGTCTCTTAACCATGCAAGCACAGCCGTATAATTAGTTGCAGTGTGCTAAATGCAGTTGTATTGTTTATCACTGCAAGACATGGCATCCTCTCTATTTTGTTATATAACCCTTCATACATAGAGGATAGAAGGACTTACTTTTTGTGTACCTAATCCCTTAGGTACATCTCCTGATGCCCCTCTCCCAGAACAGGTCCTCACAGGTTGAATTGTTGCTGTTTGAGGTTCTGTCAACTAGTTAAATCACTTGCTGCTATTCGTAATTCTATGAATACCTTCTATCAGTTTATACCAGTTCTATACCGATTTCATTTGGATTTCTGTTGACTGAGATAAATTTCCTTTATCGCTGGTATTCATAATCACAGCATAGCAGGATTCTAGTGTACAGCAGCACATCTTGGTCTTGTGCCAGTCTATCTATCCAACCACTTACGAGCCAAGCCTTGGCTTTTCTCTTTTCCACTAGAAAAGTTGGTCATGGGGGGATCACCCTATGAAACTACAGGTATGAACTGAGGGAGAGCATTAGTGACAAAGTAATAGATGACCCGATTACCTGCACATGGAAGCTCTTCATGTCCTCTGCACTTGACTGATTCAATTTCAGTTGTGTGATGTATTTCTCATGCTCTGGACCCCTTCCAAAACTTAATGGTTTTTATAGTGTGTATATAGCATAGATCAATATAGATCTATAGTATAAATCAGCTTTGGTTACAGATGCACTGATTGCTCAGTTGCTTGGTCTCTATTAGGGTTCAGTAGTATTTTGAGGTTATACTCTTAAGTGAAATAAATAAGTCACACATGTGTAACTACTGAATAGTTTCTCTGGTGTGAAAAATTATAATTGAACATAGACCCTAATGGTATAATTGACAATGTGAAATAGGAAGAAAAGGGCTAAATGTGTAGGGGAAGTGGGAAGGGTAGGGGAAAGTGAATAAGGGAAAAGAAAAAAAATATGAGAAAATGGAAATAAAGTACTTGTAAGTGGGGAAGGGAGGAGGGGGTGAAGGGAGGGTAGGGACAAGGGAAAAAATGAGAACCAAGACGTGTCATGTAAAGGTACAAGATCCCAATGATAAATGTAACTGTGCTGTACACCTAAAATGTACCAATAACCTCAATGAGAAAAAAAAAACAATAGTCATGAGCTGGTTCAATAGTGAGTTATGAACTGCTTTAGACAAGCAAGAGGTTTTTGCTGTATTTGATGGGTTCTTGCCCTAAAACTCTGAAGGTCTGTGCTATGTCACCACTACTGGAGTTTGCCAGCGATTTTTACACTCTATTTTAATATGCCCTTTATAGCTATATTGACAGTTTCCCAAGTTTTCTGACACATAGGATGGAGCTGGATTTTCAGGTGTGTGTATGTTCCATCTTTAAAATATAAAAAGGACCAACAAACCAACAAACTGTGTTTCTTTTTTATTAGTGATAGGAGGAGGAATAATTTGTCTTTTAATCTTAGCAGGGATGACTTGGCATAACCTTACACTCTGGGCACTTAAAAATGAAATTTGTGTGACATGTCCCTGAAGTTTGTATAATTTATCTCTGGTGCACATGGCTTTAGTAGATCATAGTGTCCTTTCTGCTTCTTTTCCAGGTCAGGATAACATGGTGCCCAAAATGTATTAGGTCAGTGTGATGTAATGTGAAATGTCCAGATGATCAGAATCCCTTCTGATTTTACTATAACAAATGTCAGGAAAGTGAATATATCCTGTAAAATCTCTGAATATATATTGTTGGTCATTGCAGGCTAATATAAATTATTCTGATTCTCCATGATAGGGATTGAAAGAATGTATTGGCTGGATGAATATCTACATCCCAAGTTTCAGACTTTGTGTAATATCTTACAGTAAGCACGCCACCTCAGATACAAGAGTTGTGATTGGGTGTGCCACTTGAACAAATTATGGTAATCTACTGCCATTGCTATAATTCATGTCTTCTTTCTGTAGGGGCCACACGAGAAGCTTAAACATGGGTATAAGAGGTACATCGACCCCTAAATCCTTTAAGTTATTGAGAGTGACCCTAGCCTGTACCATTCTATCCAAAATGTGTCATTCCTCTGATCCACGGTATTGGCAGGGATCCAACAGTATTGTGAAGGATTCTTGGCCTTTCTTGCTGTTATGAATTCTAGGCTATGCTTCAAGAAACTAACGTGAGAGTGAAGGCAGGAATAAGGCATACTACTGTAGGGAAGCATATGGTGTGCTGACAGAATCATCTGACCCAGGAGGGCAGCCTTTGGCCAGGATCCCACTTATCACCCACCCCCATATGTTCTCAGTCTACCAGGATAGTGTTGTTTTGCATATTCAGTTATTATTCTCATCTTAGATTCTTTGTTCAAATATCTGAAAGCTTTAATACTGTACTTTTGTACCTGGGCTATATTTTTGCTTCCAGATCTAGTAATACAAACTCGTACATCAGTGTATAAATGGCTAAAGACTCCTCTGGAAATATTGGAAGAAATAATTGCTCAATGTTCTTGCTGTTAGGTTTGAAGTTCTTCAAGAAGACCTGGCCTCTACCTTAAACAGAAGAATACTACAGTGTAGAATTGCTGCATGTGAAAATTGGGTGCTAAATTATTATTTTCCATTGTAACTACTTTCTCATGTTTGATCTTTTTATTATTTAAGTCAAAAATGCTTGTTGCCTATTTTCTATCTCATTTCTAAGAACATATAAGTTATAGTCATAGATTTCAAAAGAGCAGTTTCTCTTAGATGTCATCCACTTTGTTTCTGTGAGCCAAATGCTGCTATGTGATCTATACTATTCTATAACTGGGTTAGTTCCATTGATCTACAGACACCAAGACCATAGAGGTTTAATCTATTGTCCTACAAGGAACAATCATCAGTGAGATTTCTATAATTTTAGCATCATCTCCCTCTAGTAGTGTAAATATTTCTGGAATCCATAAGGGAATACATTTAACAGGTATATTTTGGGGTCTTAAAATAAACTCATTCCTCTTTTCCCTGTCACCTTCCTTATTATTGCTGCTGAGGTGCTCTACCATTACCACCTTTATGGTACAGTCCCCAAAATCTTCTACTATTTCCTGGCAATAGATATGTTAGCCATGAGTGGCTAACTCTCTCGGTGAATATATATTATCCTTCTGAAGCATAAGAAATCCTTCCTATGGGCCATGCTCAAGTGTGATCCCAGTTACGTGTCTAGAAGTTAGAAGGGGGAAAGGGAGTGAAGTCTGAAAGAAGCAATTCTAATTTTGATGATCTGCACCATGTGTGGGGTTTTCATGGTTTCCAAACAAGAGGAAGCTCTTCCTCCCCTTGAGCAAGGGAGAGTGGGTCACTTTGTAGGCCCAAGATATGCAGGAAGTCCACAGTTTCAAGGTTGTCAAGCCTTTTCACACAAGTGTTCTCATCCCAGATATCAAAGGGCCAGTACTTTGGAATCATCATCCTTACTTTAATAACAAAGACCTAGAATTGAAAACAATACAAAAATCAGCACATACAAGTAACCAAATGTGCAGTCTTGCTTCTCTCACATTCTGATGCTGGGCTTTGTTTTTAGCCTACAAGTCTAAGGAGATACAGGTCTTTGCTCTTGCATTTGGTCTGAACTGGTGGCACAAATAGGTGGTTGGCCCACCTGAGCATGCCCTTTCCTTTTCTCCATGGGAAGAAATGTCTTATAATAAGGATCAAGGAGCTGTGTAATTCTATTGTCATGATATGTCCCAAATACTTTGAAAAATAGCATAATTGATGAATGCATTTTTACCTGAATCCTATTCCAATTTCCCACAGATTGAGACTCAGTCATTGGGATTCTATAGCACTCCAGAGATTATCATATCTTCACTCTCTTCCTGACACCAGAACCAGTGATATGTTCCTTGACTTTTGAACATGATGGTGTTTGAATTGACTCTTGGCACTGCTTCTGTCCCCCTTTTTGTTTTTATTCATTAAGTTTATTGGTACCCTTTAAGTATACAATATGCCACCCATTTTCTATTTTAGTTAAGTTCTTTCATAAGCAGATCCTAAGAAAAGATTTAACTGCAATTAGAAGAAGAGGGAACACTGATGTGGAAGTGGAGGACATAACGCAGGAAAAGGAAAGCTGTCAGTCAATGGTAAGATATTAAATGGTTTCTGGGCTATTCAGTGTGAATCTAGACCGTGGCGAAATTCTGGGAAAGATGAAAAACCCACATCTCAAAATTATTTTACCCAAGAAGTGAAGGAATCAACCTATTTATATGCCAACTGCTGACATTATTTACTTAGAGCTACTGATATTGGTGATGGTTGTGGGGTCCATGTGTGAGCATTAAATCTTTCATTAAAGTTGTTCTATTCAAATGTGAGCAATATGAAAGCACAAGGAGTTTACTGTTGAATACAGGCAAAATATAATGTAAAAATGTAGTTTCCAGAATGATGGTATCAGTTTGAAAAATGTAGTCAAAGGCATTCTCTATGTGGGGATGGTATGAATAAAACTGTGAGTATGAGAACAGTTAAGCATAGTCAGTGAAGTGATTAGTGTCCTGGTTTGGCAGTGTATAACTCTTAGGAGCCTTAGGCTTTTGGACTTATGACACAGGAAATGAAAGATTACACGAAAGTTTTGAGTCAATATATGAAACTATGTAAAGTACCTGTATAATAAAACAACTCTTAAATGTCTCAGGAATCATCATAAAATCCAGATGCACTAAAATGTAAATTTTTCTGTTAATTTGCAGAAAAACAACATATGATATATTAGTCATGAAAACATAAGCATAATTATACATAACAAGCACATTACATATAAGTTTAATATTTATGTTTTCAAATAGTAATTTTATCTCTATGATTCATGGCAGATTATTAAAATTATTAACGTTAGTGAAGGTATTTCTATCCAGGACTTATTACAGGTTGTGTTATGATTGCAAAGTAAGAGAAAAGTTGATTAAAAGTGGCAAATAAGAAATCTGATATTTACGGTCTCCATAACAAGAAGTCTAGAAACAAGAGTCTCAGAGATGATAAATGCAGCAACTTAAGAGTAAATGTGCCATTCTTCTGTGTCTTTCTGTGCTCAGCCAATTGTGTTGTGGTGTGTGTGTATCTTAGTTGGTTCTGATTGCATAAGGTGCTCACATATTACCGTGCAAAGGATAATCTCCCAAAACAAAGTACATGTATTTTGAGTCTACCTTTTTACGGTGGCAAAAATAAAGTTCAAATGTCCTCTATCTGATTTTTCATCACTTTGCAGTGCCACTGTACATATGCTCATACCTAAATCAATCACATTTCCAGGGGACAATTCTCCATGAGTCTTTCCAATTTCTGCATATATTGAAAGCAGAGGGGCTGACTAAACCTTTATCCTAGACTATTTTCCTGAAGCTGCTTCCATAATGATCATGAAATATAAAAATAATTTCTCCTTCGGTATCAAATTGCAGGTTTATGTACATCTTGAAAGACAGAGACACTGTTTCTTTCAAGAGCAAAGAAAAGACTGCTTAGTGGCAAGATTCCTTAAATTCGGTGTCCTCTGCTGTGTTCCACCCCACTGTGTGCAGGGATCTGCTGCCTCTGTACACATCACTCAGGGAGATAAGGGCTCGCAGAACTGTGCAGAAAGGGCTGTCACTGTGGCTACTTCTGTGCAGTGGATATTAAATCATCCTTCATCTCTGACTCAGGAATAATGTGTCTTTTGCCAAAATCTGTGGAACTGTGGTGGGCTAACTTGTTAAGTAAGAAATAAGATAAAAGTTTAGACTTTTCATGATTCATAAGGTGAAGGAAATGAAAGGCTCAAACCCATTAAGATTTGGTCTATTAAAGAAAAAAGAGTCTCCAGCAGGGAAAGTTTGAAACCATTCATGTTCACTGAGAGCACAACAAAACACTGGCATCCTTGAAGTATGTAGGTGTTTGTTGGTGATTACTAGCACACACATACATACATGCAGAATATTTTCAATAAGGTAAATAAATATCTTTTAAAATCATTTTTATTATTAGATTTGTATTTTAAAATTCTATATATTTGACTAATATGTAATGAGTACATAAATTTGTTATAAAAGTTACTGTGATTATTTGGTTTAAAAATAATTTACATCATTGAATATATAATATAATCTATGAAAATTTAAAAATCCAAATCTAAAATATAAGATACATTCATGCAAGGCTGAAAGCATGCAATATTTTAATCTCTCTTATCTTTCAAAATTTCATTTAAATGAGAGGAGAAATGCAATTTAAAATAAATCTTTAGCAATATTATAAAATGTGGGTGTCATTAGCAAATAAAAAAAAAGTGTGAGAAAGTAAGAAGAAAATCAGTAGCACTGATAATTATTTCCCCTTGCAACAAAACATTTGTAAAATTTTATTGTAGACATAATTGATTATACAGAATGATATTTAATAGAAATGTCAGAACCATTCTTAGGTATAAATTTTTAAAATGCCATAATATTTGTTTCTATAATTAGAAAAAGTAATCTAGATTTCCAATTTTTTACTGCACAGAATGAATTCTAAGCAAATCTGAGATGTCAATGAAAAATATAAATATATTAACAGTGAAAAATAGCAATACAACACTCAGTTCTTCATGGGGTGAAGGATTTTCAAAATGAATAGTATCAATATAATTTGTATGTGGAAGGCCTTCCAAAAAAGGACGGAGGGCTTGGAATGTGGCTCACTGTATGAGACCCCAGCTTCAATCTATAGCATCACAAAAAAGGAAAAAAACGTTGACAAATTTGGGTAGATAGGGCCAGGGATTTAGCTCAGAGGCACCATGCCTGCCTCACAAGCATGAGGTCTGAGTTCAATCTCTTGTGAAAAAGAAATTGGGGTAGATAGAAGAAATTTATATTCATAAAATGGTCATAAATTAATGGCTAAACCAAATCATATATTGAAAATTTGAAACTCTTAGATGCCAATGAGAAAAAAAAATCAAATAATTTAATGGGAAAACTGCAAACTATATGAGAAAGTAATTACAACACACACTGAAAATAGAAAAACAGACCTAACTCTGCTGGCAAAATAATGACAAGATGATAATAATCTACACTGTGAACTAACTGATAACAAAGAGTAAAGAGGATTCTTCACATAACATCTGTGTATAATGAATTGATGTAACCTTTTAAAGGGCATTTTGACAGAACCAAAAAGAGATGGTAAAATATGAATTTGTGTTGCTACAGGAATTCTGTTAAGTACTTATCCAAAAGAACTTACTATTCATGCATATGCAAAAGTTGTTCTCTGTAGGAATATGAATTATAGCTCTGCTATTAATAACAAATAATTAGGAACTATTATTCACTAAGACAGGTGTGAATAAGGCTGACAAATGTGCCCATCCAAGACCATCTGAAAAGCCCTGCCAGCAAGTCTAACCTAGGTGCACACCCCAAAATGATAAAATAAATATATTTTTCTCTTAAATACTTTTATTGGTACCTTTTAGGTATACAATACATTTACGTTTATCATTAGGAACTTGTACCTTTACAGGATGTATCTCAGTTCTTACTTTTTCCCTATTCCTCTGCCCTCCCTTCAATTCCTCCAACCCTTGCCTATTTGCAAAGGCTTTATTTCTATTTTTTTCTCTTCTCATATTTTTTCCTTTCCCCGACCCTTCACTCTTCCCCTACCCCTATGGACCTCTTCTTCCTATTTCACTTTATCAATTATTCATTTTAATCTTAATTTACACATTCAGTTTCTCATACCAGAGAAATAATTCAGTATTTACACATTTGTGTCCTATTTATTTCACTGAAGAATATGGCTTTGACCAGGGGATTTAGCTCAGTGGTTCCGCCACATGCCTTGAACATGCAAGGTCCTGACTTTGATCCCCCATACCAAAAAAAAAAAAAAAAAAAAAAAAAAAAGAGTATGGTCTTAATGTGCATCCATTTAGCTATACGTGTCTCTAATTTCTCATTCTTTATGGCTAAGTAGTACTCCATTTTACTAAAAAAAAACTTTTTTTAATCAGGTTAAGATAAAGATCTTCTATTCTGTAAGGTTTTTATTGTGAATTGGTGTTAGATTTGGTCAAATGCTTTTTCTGCATCTATTGAGATGATCATATGAATTTTGTCTTTGACTCTGTTAGTATAGTGTATCACATTTATTGATTTATGTAGATTTTATGTATTTTATTTACAGATTGATTTATTTACTTGTATTTATTACAAACTATCCTTGCTTCCCTGAGATAAATCCAACTTGGTCAGGGTGTATGATCTTCTTGATGACCCTCTGTATTCTGTTTGCCAATATCTTGTTGAGGATTTTTGCATGTATTTTCATTAGGGAGGTTGGCCTGTAGTTCTCTTTTTTGGTTGGATCTTTCCCTGGTTTTGGAATCAAAGTAATACTTGCTTCCAGGAATGAATTTGGGAGTATTGCTTCCCTTTCAATTCCATTGAAGAGTTTAAACAGTAGTGGCAACATTCTTTTATAAACAGGACCTGGACTTTTCTTTGTTGGTAAATTTTTAATTATGTTTTCAGTTTCACTGATTTTAATTGGGGTGTCTAGAATTTTTATATCTTTGTTCAACTTAGGTTATTCAACTGTGTGTAGGAATGTGTCCATTTCTTCTGTGCTTTCCATTTTACTAGAGTAAAGATTTTCAAAGTAGGTACTAATGATCCTCTAGATTTCTGCTGGATCTGCTGTGAATTCTTTTTCATTCCTAGTTGCATGGATTTGAGCCTTTTCTTTCCTTTTTTTGATAAGGTTGGATAAGGGCTTACTGCTTTTATTTATTCTTTTGAAAAACCAACTCTTTGATTTATTGATATTTTGTATCAATTTCTTAGTCACTATTGCATTGATTTCTGCTCTGATCTTTATAATTTCCTCCCTTGTATGAGCTTTGGGTTTGTCTTGCTCTTTTCCTAAGAGCTTGAGGCTCTGCATTAGGTTGTTCATTTGTGCTCACTCTGTTTTCCTCATGTGGGCACTTGTTGCTATGAATTCCCCTCATAGAACTGCTTTTATGGTGTCCCATAGAGACCTGTATGTTGTATTGGCATTATCATTTAATTGTAGAAACTGTCTAATTTCTTTAATTTCCTCTGTGACCCATTGGTTGTTCAGGAGAGTGTTCTTCAATTTCCATGTGTTTGTGTGGTTCTTGTACTTTCTTATGTGATTAATCTCCAGTTTAATTGCAATATGATCTGATAATATACAGTGGTAACTTCAATTCCTTTGCATTTACTTAAGCATGCGAACTAGCATGTGTTCTCTTTTGGAGAATGACCAAAATGTGCAGCTGAAAAGAATGTATATTCTAATTTGGTGAGGTGGAACACTCTGTAGACATCTATTAAAACCATTTGTTAAAAAGTTTGGTTCAGTTCTATTATTTTGTTGTTGAATTTTTGTCTAGATTATCTGTTTATTTGTAACAGAGGAATATTGAGATCTCGCACTACAATTGTATTAGTGCTTATTAAGTTTTTCTTGTCCCTTCCTTTTTGTTTTGTATAGTTGGGGACATCAGTATTTGGTACATACACATTTATGATTGTCATTTCTTCTTCTTGGATTGTTACCTATTTTGTTTTGTATAGTTGGGGACATCAGTATTTGGTACATACACATTTATGATTGTCATTTCTTCTTCTTGGATTGTTACCTTTACAAAGATGTAGTGCCCTTCATTGTCCCTCTTAATTATTTTTCGTTTGAAGTCTATCTTGCCTGCAAATAAAATAGCTACCCCTGCTTTTTTCCAGGTTCCCGTTGCTTGGAGAATTGTTTTCCATCCTTTCATTTTCAGCCTATGAATTTCTTTTTTAACTAAGTATGTTTCTTGTATACAGCATATTGTTGGATTTTGTTTTTTAATCCATTCTGCCAGTCTATTTCTTTTGATTGGTGAGTTGAGGCCAATATTGATGGTTATAATTGACATATATCAACCCACCCTTGTTATGATATTTTACTATTGTTGGTTCTTTTATTTTTTATTTTCCCCTCTCTCTCTTTAATTTCTTGCCTTGCCTCATGGATTTGCTCTGCTGAGTCTCATGGAGTTGTGGCCTTCATTGTCTTTTTCTAGGATATTGTTTAGAATTGTTTGAAGTGATGGTTTGGTATTCATGACATTTTTCAGGTGTTCTTTGTCATGGAGGTGTGTAATTTCCCCACCGATTTTGAAAGATATTTTGTCAGGATACAACAGTCTAGGTTGGAGGTTATTTTCTTTTAGGACTTGAAATAACTCACTCCAGGCTCTCCTTGACTTGAGGGTTTGTGTTGAAAATCCACTGTGATTCTGATGGGCTTTCCTTTGTATGTGATTTGTTTCTTTTCTCTAACTGCTTGTAGGATTTTGTTCTTCTGTTGGGTTTCTGGGATCTTGACTATTATATGTCTAAGTGTAGTATTTTTTTTTTTTTTGAAATCATGGGTAGTTGGAGTCCTATATGCCTCATCTGTATGTCAAGTTCACTGGAATACAGGCTGATTTCTGGCTGGAAGGCCCAAATTGACTTCCCTGACCTCTTGCAGGATTGAACTCTGCAACATTCTACTACAGGATCCAGCTGTTTTTCCCCTGAAGTGAGCCTGAGTTTCTAAGGGAGGTGCTGATCCTACCGACTCAACAACCATGGAGGTCCAGTGTGCCTTAATCGCAGATTTTCTTCACCTTTTCAGTAGCCTTCAATTTTCATTGAGGAGCCTCAGAGAGGCCTTCTCTCTGTTGTTTGCCTCTGCTCTGTCTTCTGTAGTTCATAACCATGACCTTTATGGCCCCTTAGTGCCTCTGCAATGCAGATTCAGATACCACATGGCCTGTGCGGCAAACTCTGGGGCTTGGGGTGCTGGCATCCATGGGTCAGAGGTTTCTGGCATAGCGCACTGGTGTCCACAGGATGGAGGTGCTGGACATAGGTGATAAATACATGTTTCCTTTGTATGACATTAAGGATCTGTATTGATTTGTTACCAAGAATTATTGTGACAACAATTACGATGTATATAACTGATGAAATACTACTCACCAAAGATTATAAAGAAGTTTCACATAATAATTACAAAGGGAAAAATAAAACAACCGAAAGACAATCTCATCACTAATAATTAAAGTAGAAGGCATGCTATGGTTATAATTCAGAGAAATACAAGTTAAAATTATAATGACCTACCACTATACATCAATCAGATAAAGTCTGTCAATATTCTATATCAGCAAAAAATGGAAATTCTGTTTGCTGATGGTTTATTAATTGCTACAACTTTGGAAAACAGTTTTCTTTTATTTTCTATCAAAGGTAAAAATCCATATACCAAATAGTCAATTTTATTTCCAACTAAATACTATAGAAAAACTTTTGTACATATGCTCCATGGAATAATATGAATAGTATCAGATATTGGAATTCAATAAAAGATCTGTTGATGGTATATTGGATTAATACAATTTGGTGTATTTATTTACCAAAATATTATAGAACAGTAAAAAGTGATCAAATCACATAATACAATTTATAATAGATAAATCTCACAAGAAAATATTTCTACAACACAAGTCATAGCAGAATGAATAACAGGTGCGTTTCTATTTGCATAAATTTTTAAATGTGAAAATATTCTAATATAATTTATATAAGGCTTAACATGGAAAGGAGAAAGCCTGAGAATAATTATGTCAGAAGTCAAGATGACAGCAATAAGAAAATACTGTGTGATAGATCATTAGAATGGTTCTAAGCTATTTCAACATCTTTTAACTTGAGTCATACATGATTCCTAGCTAATGAAAAATTAAAAAATTGAAGTAGAAATTGGCTTTCTTCTAATAAACAGAATCACAGAGAAAAATTAAGTTTTGAGAAAAGAAGCTACTATACAATATAAAACTATCAATATGTTGCATATATATATGTATGTATATGTAAAATACAAATAAATAAATACACATGCTGTAATATTGCCCTTGTAGGGGAAAGTTTTGATCACAAAAGGCATCTTAGTAATCCACATGACTTTTGTATTCTTAAGTGAAAATATATATATATGTATCCACAATGCACAGGCACACACATACACATATAAGACTGTATGTAAGTATTCATAAATATTTTAATATTTATGGGCCTTTCAACATGTTTGTAATATGATAATATATTTGTTATGGCTTACAATGGGCATATATTTTCCTTTACAGGAAAATCTACTATTTGGTATCTT
>NW_022900919.1:36575673-36584147 GCF_012274545.1 Fukomys damarensis
CAAAATAAAAATATGCTCAGGAAAAGATAAGAAAATCCTAAATATTCAAATATTTATTCTGGACTAAGCACAGGGAGTACATGGATAAAGGAAGAAAATTTCAGGCACAAAGATAACCTATAAATGTAAAAAAAACCAACAACAACAAAAATAAATAGAATCCCTGGCAATTTTTTCTTTTCCAGTTGAAAGAATGCATTGCTATAAACCCTAAATTGAAAATTCTTGTCTATAGTGTACTTCAAGTATTACCTGAGTAAGGTTTCAGAAAACACACACACACACACACACACACACACACACAGAGGCTTCTTTTCTGTAGCAATACTTGCATGATAAGAAAATGAAGTCCTCATTTGTATGATAAGAAAATAATCCCTCTTTGAAGTTGATTAAATATATATTTGAGATATTTTTCAAGGACTAAAATGCCAACAATGCATTTGTAGATAGTACAGTTATCATTTGGTACTACTTAAAAGATAACATTGAACTCTAATAAATTTAATCATTCATAAAGTTAAGCTAGAAAGTAGAAAGTAAAACCGGGTACTGTTTAAAGAACCTATGAGGTAATAAGTTTGAAGACATGTAACGACAAAGACCATGATTAAAATATGGGTTCATATTTACATTCCTCTTTTACCAGTTTCTCACTGAACTCTGATGTGTTTTATTTGAACTTCACACAGTCTTGATATTTCACATCGGCCAAGGCTTACTTCTGGCTTCCAATTAACAGGTGATATTTGATAATGCCTTTCATTTTTCCTTTTATCAGTTTACTTTTTATGCACAGTAGAGAAGTTTTCTAATAACTTGCTACCAAGAAAAGATTATGAGAAAAGGAAATGCAGTGTTTCTCTCCACAAAACTCAATATTCATAAAAATTTTCTTATCTAATTACTTTAAACTTGGTGCTTGCCAGCATTCATTGATACTTCTACAAGATTTTATTACACAAATAGTAGATTTTACAGAAAAATGCACTGAAATCCTGTCATGGAAATAATGCTCTACTTTCTAGAGTTCAAGAGTTCAGGGCTGCCAGGAGCCGAGTTACACAGCACAGTGTGGTCACGGGGCTTGGCAAGGTCTAACTTTTCTCCTGCTCTCGGCTCTCAGCTCTCGCTGCTTTCTGACCGCCGCCGTGAGGTGACAGCTTTGTGTCTCCAGGTCCTCCCACAAGGTGACAAAGGTTCAGCCTCAGCCGAGGAGGCCCTGAGCAATGGCACCACCAGCCGCGACCTGAAACCGCTGAGACTTGAGCCCAGACGCTTCTGTTCCTTCACCTTGTTTGTGTCGGGTGTTGGGTCCGAGCCCAGCGGGAGCAGCTCCAACAGGCGGTGCATTCCAGTGCGGAGCCCTTGTCTCTGTGCTCGGGCCTGGCTTCATATCCAGGACCCTTGGGTGGAGAAGAAAAGAAAAAGGACTTCTTTGGGAACCACTGTAAATAAATTATACTCACATTTAAAGTAACTGACGATTTTTTATTAATTTAGGCGCACATTTTGCATCCTTTGGATACAGTTAACATTTATTTTTGAATCTAGATCGTGGCCTTCATTAGAATACATCTCCGAAACCTTGATTACAACTTTGTAAATGGTGATTTGTTGAAATGAAAACCAGAAAAATTAACATATAAAATCTCAAGAAGCATGATGGCCTTTATTATATTAATTTCCTCATCAGAGGAACACTCAGACATGCAAAAAAATTTAAGTCATTCATCTTCAATATCTTGTCATTTTTTTTCACCGTATGAAAAATCATAGCTTTACACGTATTTCAGTAGCATTGCTCTGAAGGTATATTTTTCAATGGAGGAGGATCGAATAGATTTTATTAAACAGTTTGTCAGCTTGCTTTATAATTTATACATATGTAGACAAGTGGTATATAGGCCTCCATTTGAATGCTGTGTGTGTAAGTCTTTTACAGGAGCCTGCTCACTGAGCTATATTCCCAGCCCTTTTTGATTTTAAGACATGGTTTTACTAAGTCCCCAAGTGGCCCAGGCTGGATTCTAACTTGAGATCCTCCTGCCTCAGCCTCCCAGAGTTCTGGGATTACAGGGCTGTGCCACCATGACTGGCTTCCATTTGCTCTCTTATGCTGCTTACTTGACTTAGCCTGGGAAGCGAAGCTCCCTTGTGCTGGAGGTGGATGGAGAAAGCATGTCCTGGTTAGCTCATTGGGTATAAATGCTGTGGAGGGAAGGGGCTAAGGGCAAGAAGAGAACCTGTTCCCTGCTTTTGTGGCAAAACCAGTAACTTTTCCAGGGCTGGGGATTTAGCTCAGTGGTTCCATCGCCTGCCTCTCAAGCTCAAGAACCTGAGTTCAATCCCTGGTACAAAAAATGTATATAATAACTAATAATAACAATAATAATTTTTTCCAGTTGTGCAGGTTTGCCAGGGAGTTCCAATCTGACAGGCGGGTCACGTCCACAGGATCCCCTGGTGGAAAGATGTCCATGAGAGTCACCAGGTGAAACAGAGTGAAGAGACAACCCACAGTGTGGGATCATCCCCAGCTGCTCCTCACACAGAAGACCTGCTATCTCAAATGTATAACGAGCTCAAAAAAGTCAGGCCCCCCAAATACAAAGACCCAATCCAAAAATGTGCATCTGAAATGAACAGATGCTTCTCAGATGAAGAAGTAGAAATGGCAAATAAACATGAAAAAATAAAATGTTCCACATCCCTGGTCATTCAAGAGATGCAGATGAAAACAACACTGAGATTCCACCTCACCCCACAAAGAATGGCTGCTATCAAGAAATCAACCAATAACAAGTGCTGGCAGGGTTGTGGGGAGAAAGGAACCCTTCTCCATCATTGGTGGGAGTGCAGACTGGTGCAACCGCTATGGAAATCAATTTGGAGATACCTCAAAGAACTAGGATTAGAGCTCTCATTTGCCCCAGCTATTCCCCTGCTGGGTATCTTTCCAAAAGAATGAAAAGAATCATACCACAGCGATAGATGCATGCCCAGGTTTGCAGTAGCACTGTTTGCAGTAGCTGAATCTTGGAACAGCCCCAGTGCCAATCAATCAACCTATGACTAGATAAAGATGTGGTTTATGCAGTGGAGTACTACTCAGCCATAAAAAGGATGACAAGACAATTATAGCTTAATGGATACATCTTGAGATCACAGTCTTTTTTAGTAGCAGACTGACATAGTGCTTTATTTAAACTGTCTGTATGAAGGAAAATAATGTGCATCCCTATCATGTATGTGTAAAAATACTAAGGATGCATAGTGTACAAAAACAGTTTCCTGTATTTATTTCACATCCTTGTGGGTCACGTATTTAAGGAAAGAAACAGTTTTAATATGGCCAACAATAATAGGGATACAGTTGCTTTCAGAGTTGCCTCTGCTAAAAATCCTTAACCAGATGTCCAAACCTTCACAGATCTAATGAGAGAATTAGCAAGGTCAAGAAATGTCACAAACTATAAAGCTGCAGGGAGGTAATTCAATCACCAACTTAGAGGTTTTCTTTGTACTTAAATAAATACTTTACATTTCATGCTTGCCTGTAATGCACTACCAGGAGCACGGTAAGGGAGCTCTCCTGCAGACAGAAGAAACGGTAGCAGCAAGCGTGTGCGCGGAGGGTGGTAAGCAGACCCTGCAGTGAGCAAGGGAGGCCCTCACTTTTGTACTCGAAGAGAAGCGAGTGGCCCTGCAAGAACAGTCGGCTTTGAGAAGCCAGAAATCAGGTGTGGGAAATGGAAACCATACTGGAATCATGCTGTGTAATGAGTGTAGAAAGCGAAGCTGTGACCCTTGCCAACCATCCAAGCGGAAGGGGCCGATTTCCCCTAGGATGGCTGCCTTGTGACAAGAGGCCGAACTTCGCGACCGTACAAGCTGGAGTCTGCCAAGTTGGAACTGCGTTTGGACAGGATGATTCCAGGCTTCGGCTGTTCTATCTGCCGGAATCTGAAACTACAGCTATGGGCAACACAGGGCAGTCTCACAATTTCCCTCTGCATACCTTTCTTATGCCTTCGTGCCAGACCACAGATCTGGGAGTAAAGGGAAGGATTCTCGAAATTGAAGCCAAGAACACACTTTCAGCCCCACCGACAGTTGAGGCCATACTCTGACGTGAAATGAGTCAGACACATACGCTCAAATACCCACACTGTTTCTCTGGTGTGAGAAGGTGGAAGGGGAAATGGAGACCCAAATGCCTAATACACATGGTGGAATAGGAACTTCATGTTCAAATGGGCAGGGCAACCAGGGAGGGAGGCCCGGGAAAGGAAGGAAGGAAAAGGAAAAAATGAGGAAAGGAGGAAAAAATGGAAACAACGCTCTTGTAAATAAGGAGAGGAAGAGGAAGGGAATGGGGAAAAGTGAAAAGCAAGACATGTCCTGTACAGGTACAGACTCCTGTGGTAAATGTGACCATTACGTATATCTGAAATGTACCAGTAAACAATTAAACGAGAGTCAGCAGGTGTAGCGGATTGACTATTGGGCCACTTGTGACGCCCAGCTGAACGCAATCAGCGTGGTCTGGGCCTGGAGGATCCACCTGACGATTGTTACCAACAGCCGTAGAAAGAGAACTGGAGGGGAAGACCTTGCTTGCCCTGTTGATTTTCTGGGAGACGCCTGCTGTGGATGGTTTTCCTGAGGCGAACCGAGCTGTTCGCACTGGAGGAGGAGCTCGGGCGCTCGCTGTCCCTGGGAATGGCTGCTGCTTTCACCAGGGGAGCTCCGATCTTCACCCTGAGCATCACTTCCTGGCTCCAGTGTGGATCCCTCAGCCTGGTGGCACAGATCCTTCATCCCGGCAGCGTAGGTTTTCTGGCTTCCACCACCGGCTTTTGGGCCTTCTGGGTGCAGATCCTCAATACGGACAAGCAAGCATGGGACATGGCCCTGGTGGACTTGTGTGAGAAACTGCAGGGATCCAGGCCCTCAGCTGAATCCTTTGGGCTTCTAGTGTGTGGTTAATCTCTTGCGCTCCTTTGCGTTTGACTCTGGGTAATTATCACAAAATAACCTTATAAATTGTGTGTCCTGTCCAATCCTGCTGAGTACAGCACCAGGAACGGCGGTGTTGGACGGTCGGGCTCTCCTCCAGGGGGACGAGCTCTACGGGATGGAGGCCCCGTCTGACTCCCTGGAAGGAAAAGTGACAAAACCTAAGCATGCTGGGGGCGTCCAGATCCAACCAGTTGGTAGTCTGGAAAGCTTTCCCTTCGTGCAGGGGAGCCTGGATTTAGAGCACACACTGACTGAGGCAGTCTAGGCGCGCTCGTACTTGGGAAGCAGAGCTGGGGCCGAGCAGGGCGCCCCCTGGCGGCAGAATCGAGCGGTGCGCAGCAGGAGCTGGGGGAAAGCAGTTTCCAGGTCTTGGCCAGGAATTGTTCCGAAACTGGGGAGGCAGTGGTTATTCTGGGTTGGAGCTGGAAAACAAGGCCAGTCAATCCGTCCCGGCTGGAAAAGTCTTTCTGCAGCCACCACATAGAGCATTCAAACGATCCACTCTCATAGATCATTCCTTTTGAGCAGAAACAAAGACATGCTGGTTTGTGTTTTTAAAATACACACATCCCTAAATTCTCAGATGCTCCATGATTGTATGCTGCAGCATGACTCAGTTGTGACCAGCGAGCATCTGTGTCTTAAACTCGTGAGACAGAGGCGGTCTAGGCTTGGAATTCCAGCACTTTGGGAGGCTGAGGCAGGAGGATTGCAAGTCTGAGCCCAGGGCTGGGGGTGTGGCTCAGGGCAAAGGGTTCAATCCCCACGGCTGGGGGAGAAACAAATCGAGGGCAGTAGTGAGGTCAGAAGGGAGGCACTGCGATGACCCAGGAAAAGAGAGAGAGAGAGTTACAAAAGGAGAGAGGTGGGGAATGGGCAAAGTCCTTGGGAAGGCGTGGGGGATGAGGGCAGAGCCCCAGGGAGGCCTGGCTATCGCGTTTGTTATGAGGGAGAAGGCAGGAAAGGCACACATCTAAGACACTTCTAACGTCTATCCTGTGCCAGAGTGTTCTGGGAAGGCCGTGGGTCTTGATTCACTTAACCCTGGCATGAGCTAGGTCTTATATGGTCCTCATCTTACAAAAAAGAAATTCACTAGGTGGGTAGGTTCTGCAGTCCCGGATTCAGCAAACAGCACCATTAAGATTTGAACCTGGGGGCTGGGGATTTAGCTCAGTGGTTCCGCTGCCTGCCTTGCAAGCACAAGGTCCCAAGTTCAATTCCCGGTACCAAAAAAGAAAAAAGATTTGAACGTGGGCAGGGTGGGGCTGTCATTTAGTGCCCAGCCACGACAGTGAATCCCTCTCTGGGGACAGGTTGGTGGGGGTGAGTGATTACACAGAAGGATCAATTATGCCTCCCAAGATGTCTGCTTTACAAAAGATCTACTAAGCCAGACATGGTGGCCCACGTCTGTAATCCCAGAACTCAGCTGAGGCAGGAATCACAAGTTCAAGTCCAGCCAAGGCCACTTCGCAATTTAACAAGACTATCTCAAAATTTTTAAAAGGCCAGGGTTGTAGCTCGGTGTGAAGGCCCTGGGTTCAATCCCCAGTACTGGGGGGAAAAAAAAGTCCTCCAATGAAAGTAAAGTATCTTCCTTGTGAAAATCCTCAAATGGAAAGCCTCCGGTTTAAAAGCCTCTGAAGAGGGCGGGGGAGGGGTGTAGATCAGCGGCACGGAGCCTGCCTGGCAAGTTCGAGGTCCTGAGTTAGATCCCCAGTACCACTACCACTACCACTACCACTACCACTGCTACTAAAAGCGTTTGAAGAATCTAGAATGCCTTTTTTTCTTTTTGTACGGGGAATCGAACTCGAGCCCTTGCAAGGTAGGCGGTGGAACCACTGAGCCAAATCTCCAGCCCTAGAATGCAGTCTAACAAAAACAATATACTCTTTAAATTTTTTAATTTGTTTTTTAACTGACATAATAATCGTGTTTGGGCTGGGGATTTAGCTCAGTGGTGCCACCTGCCTTGCAAGCACAAGGTCGAGAGTTCGTCCCCGGTACCAAAAAACAAAAACATAATTGTGTTTGTTTATGGGATACGGTTTGGTGTTTTAACCCTTGTTACATTGTAGAAATAATCAAGCAAGCTAATTAACATCTAGTATGTCGTCAACGGTACCAAAAAACAAAAACATAATTGTGTTTGTTTATGGGATACGGTTTGGTGTTTTAACCCTTGTTACATTGTAGAAATAATCAAGCAAGCTAATTAACATCCAGTATGTCGTCAACTTAATGTGTGTTCGGGTATGTGAGGAGAAAGTGAAAAAAATCTTTTAGCAATTTTGTCCTGGCCACTAGGGGGAGCTGTGGTACGTGGTATGTTCAAAAATACAGACTATTCCGCAGATTCTCAGTGGCTGAAACTGGGGCTAGTTCTTTGCCTAACGCTAGTACTGTTCTTTTGTATTCTTTGTGAAAAAATCATTTTTGAATAAAACTACTTAATCAGCCATAACTACTTCCTTCCAGTTTCCTTCTGAAAATAAATATCGTGCCAAGTATAGGAAGACAAAAACCAAGAGATCACTGTGTGATTTCTGTGTGATTTCAGAGAAGGCAAAGCTATACACGTAGGCGTAAAGTAGATTAGTAGTAGTTGCTTTCAGGGAGCTGCGGTTAACAGTAAACGTGTCTGCAGGACCTCAGTGAGCAACGAAGGTGTTCTACAGCTGATATATGGTGGTGAGTGTATATGCAAAATAGTAAAATAAATGTACAAAAGTCCCTGAATTGTATACTTGAAATGAGTGGTTTATGGTATGTAAACTAAGCCTCAAAAAAGTTGCTGAAAAAAGAAATGGAACATTTTATAAATCAAACCAAGAGGGCCGGGGATTTAGCTCAGTCATTCCGTTGCCTGCCACACAAGCACAAGAACCTGATTTTGATCCCCGGCACCAAAAAACAAAAACAAACCCCCCCCAAAAAAAAACCCAAACAAATAAATTAAACCAAGAAAACCTATCCAGTCAGAAAGTATGATTTTTGCCAGGTGTGGTGGTTGGTACACACCTGTAATCTCAGCACTTGAGAGGATAAGGCAGGAGGATCGCTGTGAATTCAAGACCATTTTGGGCTACGTAGTGAGTTCAAGGCCAGCCTGAACTAAAGCAAGAACCTGCTTCAAAAAACAAAGAACCAAAACTTTTTTAAAAATTTATGATTTTTGTTTTGTTTTTACCATGCAATGGAACTCAGGACCTTGCACATGCTAGACAGGTGCTCTGCCACCCTGGGGAAGACTGAAAATCTATGTTTATATATGCATAGAAAGGTCTAGAAAAATGCTCACTGTTAACGATGACTTTTGCAGAAATGCTTTTGCAGGGGAAATCCAGGAATGTTTTTTAATATTCTGTCCTTCTGAATAATTTTTGGTCATTAAATAATTTTACATTTTAAACTGTAATTAAAACTACTTTTTTTTTTTTTTT
>NW_022900919.1:36584215-36586694 GCF_012274545.1 Fukomys damarensis
TTTTTTTTTTTTTTTGAGACAGGGCCTCACTATGTAGCCCAGGCTGGTCTCAGACTCACAGCGATCCTCCTGCCCCAGCCTCCTGAGTGCTGGGATTACAGGTGTGTGCCACCACAACTGGCTCAATCTATACCTTGAGATTGCTGTTTGTGCATTGTGGAAAAAAATCAATAAGTAAGTATGTTGATGTTTTAGAGATCTACAAACTACTTTTAAAGGATACAAAGTTAAAATACATAAAATATAATGACATAAACATCCTTGCTTTTGGATAGTGTAAGATGGATTTTTTTCTTTCTAGCTTTCTTTATATCCCAATTTTTAAAATGAGTTTATATTGCTTTCCAACAACTGACATGGGTTTAATTTACAATAAAAATCCAAACAACACTGGGACTGTTTCTTTAAGACAATTTCAGCACAATGCTGTGTTTCATACAAACAAGATTTCTTTTAGCTCAACAAGATGTGGGGCTGACACAGATGAAAAAGAGGTGACCTTCGCTGGCATTTGGATGTCATCTTGTAGACTGGAAGATATTCCTCTTATTTTTATTTGCATCTACAAATTGCAGCATTATAAACCTTAAACTATTTCTCCATTACTTGTATGCCCAGTACAGTGCCAGTGCATGTCAACATGTCTTCTCTTGTAGTTTAGGGAATATGACCAAGGATAACATGTGTTCAATACAGGTGTAATCTAGCCGGGCATGGTGGCACATGCCTGTAATCCCAGCACTCAGGAGGCTGAGGCAGGAGGATCGCTGTGAGTTCCAGACCATCTTGGGCTACATAGTGAGTTCCAGGTCAGTCTCAACTACATAGTGAGACCCTGTCTCAAAAATGCAAGCCAAACAAAACAGCTGCAATCTGTTTCCCTGAACATTTTGATCTGAGGGTGGCTGAGTCTGCCAGTGTAGGACATGGAGGCCAGCCAGAAGGCCTCGAAGACATCTGCTCCTAACAGGGGTGATGCCTGTCACCCCAGCACTCTGGGAGGCTGAGGCAGGAGGCTACCAAGTCACACTGGCACAGACCTGTCACACAGATGGGCCACCAGAGCCGACAGCAGTCAGGCTCTGAGCATAAGCCCGGAGCTTTTGTCCCTCTCGTGTCTGCTCACACAGTGCGTGGTGAGCCCCGTACACAGGCGCCGCGCCGGAGATAAAAATGAGCAGGATACAGCGGGCCGGCCTGTGTTCCGCTGGGTGACAGCCCCACTAGGCCGCCCTGCAGCAGGCAGACCAGGGCTGGAAGCCGGAGACAGGTGAGTAGGGCAGGACCTGCCTGAGAAAGGGAGCCCCCTAGCGGCGGGTTCGAGATAGGCCAGCAGCGCAGGGCCCGGTACCCAGGATGAGCGGGCGGGCTCTGTGGGCGTCCACCTGGAGCCATGGCTGCCGTCCAAGAAGGGCCCCCGCTAAAAGGGCTCCTCTCCTCACACCCTCAGCACACAAGCCCCTCAGCAGACCCCTTTCTTGGGTTCAGAAATACTGCTGTCATCTTGCTTAGGGCTTTTTGTGTGCCTGTTGGGGTGGGGGGTCAGGAAATGTTCTCCACAATAATGATGTTGTTTTAAAAAACTATGTCTTGGGGGAGTGGGTGTAAATTAATGAGCATCTATTCTATACCTGTACCATCGCCCCACGATGAATGTAATCATTACATACTGTAAACATGTACTAGTAAAAATAAAAATTTTAAAGGAGAAAAAGACACGCTTAAAAATTAAAATCACCTGCAGAGTGTGGTGGTGCACACCTGTAATCCCAGCACTCAGGAAGCAGAGGCAGGAGGATCACCGCAAGTTCGAGGCCAGCCTGGGCTACACAGTGAGTTCAGGGCCAGCCTGAACTGAACTGCAAGACACTGTGTCAAAAAAGAAAAGAAAAATTACCTCCTTAGTGCATCTAATGGTTTGGCTGTAGACACGTGTATTAATAGTTCTGCAAAATGACGACTGAAATTCAAAAAGTCAAATAAAACGCTTTATAATAGATTTCTACCTTCTGAACCAAGAAAGTGCCAAAAAAATGTCATAATGATCATGTTTTATTACCTAAAAAGGGGAAAGATTTTGTGATTGAAAAATAATTTAGGGTGTAGTAGCGCATACCTATAAGCCCAGCACTCAGGAGGCTGAGGCAGGAGGATCACTGTGGGTTTGAGGCCTGGGCTACATAGTGAGTTCAAGGCCAGACTGAATTGCACAGCAAGACCTTGTATCAAAAACGCCAAAAACGAAAGAAGAAAGATAAATAATTCACTGCCGTCCAGATGCGTTCCCTGAGTCTGAGTAGTCAGTCAAATGCTTGATTAAAGGTGGAAGAGATGGACTAGGGACTGGGGTGGGATGACAGCCACACAACACTTTCGGTTCCTGTAAAAGTATGGAAATGCCTCGGGCACGCAGCAGTGAATGTGTAACAGGGCCGAGCGGCCACGGTCTTATCCACGCGTCCGGCTCCGCGCTCCGCGG
>NW_022900919.1:36587226-36604100 GCF_012274545.1 Fukomys damarensis
CTGGGACGCGGCTCCCCTTCCGCCCCGGCCTCCCCACCGCCTTGGGACTGATGCACTTGAGTGGGTCGCAGGCGTCCCCGTGGTCTGCTGTGCACCCGGGGAAGCGCAGTGGCCTCAAAACGGAGCTCTGGCCCTTCACACCTTCACTTCGCGGCAGGTAGGGGACAGCTTTTCACTTTTCAATCCAGTCCTTTTCTCCTTTATTATGGGGGACTGAACCGCCACTTAGCTGCATACCCAGCCCTTTTTCTCCTGAGACTGACTCTCACTGAATTGTCTAGGCTGACCTCGAATTTGCAACCCTCCTGCCTCAGCCTCCCAAGTAGCTGGGATTTTAGGCCTGCACCACCCTACCCAGCTAGCCAAATCTTTTTTAACTTTCAAATATAAAGATGGGAAGCTTTTACTTTGCTTGGGATACTTTAGGTATGTATTATTTGTCTTAAAGTCAAATCGATTTTAAAAATCTCATCCATATTCTACATTTTTGAGAACAAAACAGGAAATTAAGTAATACCTGGAAGAGAATGAAGTACTTTCAAACCATTCAGAGGAATAGAATTTTTAGAACTAAAACTTGCTAAAGGGGAGAGAAAGCAAGTCGTATCTGACTCTTAAAAACCCAAGGAAGGAGGAAGGGTTATTATCTGGCTCTCAGTGGCGTCCTGCCGGCCCCCTCCCTTCCCCGTGGGCAACCGCTGCACGACCCACCGCGGCGTCCCCGGTCTGTGGCCCCTGCTCCGGCTGTGCCCGGCTCTGCTTCGGAGTCTGAGGTGACCAGAAGCGCCGGCCAGGTTACTCCTCTAGGTGGGGAGCCTGCGGTGGGGAAAAGGAAGTGCCACTTTGTATTTCCTGGGGCTCCCACGGGATCCGCCTGGCGCTCCAGTGGAGAGGCAGAAAAGGATTCTCTCTAGGGCTTTCTAAGGCCCAAGATGTTTATAGGTAGCAGCTGGGACTCATTTCTATGTATTTATTTATATCGATTTCTTAGTTTTTTGAGTAAGGGTCTTGCTTTATAGTACAGGCTGGACTGGAATTCATTGTTAACTGGTAGAGGGAGGGGGGCAGAAAATAAAGTCAAAAGTTCCTCAAAAATGAAGTCTGTGCCTTTTTCATTGTTGACTTATGGATGTGGCAGTAATAGAGAGATTTATTTGTTTTTTTGTTTGTTTTGTTTTTGGTACTGTGGATCAAACTCAGGACCGTGCACTTGCAAGGCAGGTACTGTGCCACTGAGCTAAATCCCTAGCATCAATATAGAGATGTTTGTTCCTTTAGTTGGTTGGTTGGGTTTTCGTTTTTGTTTCCCTTTTTATTACTATCTTTTTATTTTCAATGCTACAGAATGACCCCAGATCTTTGCACTGAGCTACATCCCTATGCCATTTTTTAGCTTTTATTTTGAGATCAGGTCTTGCTATTGCTAAATTGCCCAGATTGGGCTCTAACTTGAGATCCTCCTGCCTCAGCTTCCTCGGTCTTCTTTTTTTGTTTGTTTGTTTGTTTGTTGTTTTTTTGAGACAGGGCCTCACTATGTAGTTGAGACTGACCTGGAACTCACTATGTAGTCTAGGCTGGTCTCGAACTCACAACGATCCTCCTGCCTCAGACTCCAGAGTGCTGGGATTACAGGTGTGCACCACCACACCTGGCTTTCAGTCTTCATTTTTTTAACCACATTCTTTTCAGTCATATGTTTGTATTACATTTCAAATTATGGGGACTTGCCAAAACTCACATGAAGAAATGGCAGAGAGACTAGAAGATGGCCGACTCTGATGACAAAAATATGAGAAATTCTGCTTCTAGTTAATAAAGTTATGAAGAAACAGGAAATTGAGTTTCAGGAGAGAAGCAGCAAATAAGACTGCAAGCAAAATGAGCAAAAACTAAAAAGAAAAAAAAGATGGCACTGAGAACCAGCTTCATTACCATAGTACTCATGAGTGATTCTTTTGAAGTTGGGATCAGGGGGCAAGAAATGGGGGTTGGGGGGGCTTCCATAAGCTCTCACCAGCTCTTCACAGTCACTTGATTCCTGAGCGAGTTTTAGGGAGTCCTGAGTTCTTGCAGCTTAGACCAGAGCTGGTCAGTGTGCGGTGAAGTGGTGGGGACGCCCAGGAAGCCCTCTTCCCACCCAGTGAAGGCCAGTGACGGGTAAGGCTGCACTGGAATCCGCCCCGGGCCAGGCTCCCACGGGAACTGAAGACTGGGTCACGGCCACAGGCAGGGCCCTGAGCCTGGTCTGCCCTGGTGTAAGGAGGGAGACGTGCAGAGCAAAGGCCTGAGTCAGAGATCAGGGCAGAGAATGGTTCCTGGAAAACATCCAAACGTAGTAAGCAGTGCATGTAGAGCAACAGCTGGGCTTTGCACTGAGAGGAAAAACCAGGCTGATTGATTGCTTTATGAAAAAAACATATTTGGAGCTGGGTGTGGTGGTACGCGCCTGCAGTCCCATTGCTTGGGAGGCTGAGTCAGGAGGATCAGGATCACCTGGAGTTCAAGGCCAGCCTGGGCTACCTAGTAAGTTCAAATCCATCCTGAACTATAGAGAGAGTGAAACCTTGTCTCAAAAACAGTACAAACCGCTGGGCGTGGCAGCACGTGCCTGTAATCCCAGCAGCACTCCAGGAGGCTGAGGCAGGAGGATGCTGTGAATTCTAGACCAGCCTGGGCTACACAGCACTCAGGAAGCTGAGACAGAAAGATTGCTGTGAGTTTGAGGCCAGTGGGAAGTACATAGTGAGACTCTGTCTCAAAACAAAACAAAAAGAATGGTACTTGAATGCACAACTGGTTCAGTGGGACTTCGCAAAGCAGATGGTGGTTAGCAGGATAATTAGAAAACGCTGGGCTGGGCATGGTGGCCTGAACCTGTTAATCCCAGATAGAAGGGAGGCTGAGGCAGGAGGATTGCATGTTGGAGCCCAGCCTAGACAAGACACCTGTTTCAGAGTAAACTGAAAAGGGAGGAGGACGTGCTCCTCGGTTCAACTCCAGTCTGGAGGAGGGGTAGAACAGTTGAGGACGGTGAGTATCTTCGCAGGTTAGGTGGACCATCAGGGTGGGCAGCACATCCAAGAAATAATTCTGTCAAATCACTTAGGGTGTGTGGGTCACCGAGGAGGGGAGGTGGCTGGAGGCTGTGGGGAAAATAGGAGGAAAGACAGAAGAGAATAAATTCAGAGGTGGGGGTTGCGGAGCTTTTTTTTTTCTTGGTTTCTTGAGACAGGCTCTCACTATGTAGTTGAGATTGACCAGGCTGGTCTCGAACTCACAGCGATCCTCCTGCCTCAGCTTCCTGAGTGCTAGGATTGCAGGTGTGTGCCACCACCATGCCCAGCTCAGGGGGTTGTGGAGCTTTGAATGTCATAATGCCAGAGAAGATTTTTGACTGGGAGCTTAGGAGAACTCTAAATCCCCTCAGCTAGACAGCAGCAGGCGGGGGACCTGGAACTGCAAGGTCAGCGTGTCGTCCCCGCACCCCCGGAGCTCTAGAAGGCACTGAGTGAGGAGCAGGGAGTCCAGCAGAGCTCAGGGAGAGGTGAGGGTGGGGGTCAGCATGAGAGGGGAAGGCTCCAGAATGTTCGGCCCGGATTGGGGTGCCTGTGAAAAATGTCACGTGTGACTAAAGTGACTATTGTGACATTGTACCACCTGTTATTCTAAACATCTTGATGATAATTAAAAATCACTGCGTGGTGAAATGAATTCCCAGGATGCCCAGGGTGAATTTAAAATTCTGGTTCATCGGTCGCTCTGGTTTGTTTGAGACATAACGGGCACAGAATCTTCCTTTGCAACAGAAGATTCCTTTGCTTTTCCTACTTCCGGGCTGGGGACTTAGCTCAGGGATGCCACCACCTGCCTTGCAAGCTCAAGGTCCTGAGTTTGATCCCGGTACCAAAAAAGAAAATATCCACTGCTTCTTTTCCTATTTTTGAATGAAAATGTTTCTCGGGGGGGGGTACTTTTTTTTTTCTTTTTAACCAGGTTTTGCTATGTCCTCCAAGTTGGCCTTGAACTCATGACTCATCGGCCTCAGCCTGGAGCTGAGATTCCAGGCTGGCATAGTGACGCCTGGCAGAGTTCTCAATCCTCACAGAGGAGCAGTAACGCCCAAAATATTTTCGTCTTTATGTCGCTTGATACAGGGAAATGCTAATTTACTCTTAGTCCTTCCTCTCTGGAAATAAGAAACAAGCTCCGGCTGAGCATGGTGCAGGCCTATAATCCCAGAGCTCTGTGAGGCTGAAGCAGGAGGGTCTCAAGTTCAAGTCCAACTTGGGCAATTTAATGACTTAGCGAGACCCTATCTCAAAATAAAAAATGGTTGAGGATTGTCTGGGGTACACTTCTCTTGTTGCCGAGACAAAAATACCCGACACCCAGTGTTAAACGGGAAGTGGCTGGGCCGGGGATTTAGCTCAGTGGTTCCGATGCCTGCCTCGCAAGTGTGAGGACCTGAGTTCAATCCCTGGTACCAATAAAAAAAGAGGGGGGCGTGGAGGGATGGTTTATTTAGCTCACAGCTTGTAGCAGTTTCGGTCCGTAGTTGCCTGGCTCCAAGGCAGGGTGGCATCAGAGAGGAGAAACAGTCCATGGTGGGCAGAAGGTAGCAAAGGAAGCAAGGAGCCTTAGCAGCTTCTTTCTGACCCTTTTGTACTCTGTCTAGGCTTCTGGGATTAGGGCGGTGCCACACCAATCCTGGTCACCCATCCTTAATCCCAGCATCACACTCTAGATTCAGCCCCATCTCAAAAAGCCCCGCCTTTGACCACATGAGGCTCTGGCGGACACCTAGACACAGCCTTAACAGGGACGGGGCCATAGTTCAGTGCAAAGGCCCTGGAGTCAACCCCAGTACTGCAAAAAAGAAAAACCAACCCAAAACCAAAACAACAACAACAACAAAAACAAAAGCTCCTCAAGAGATAAAAGTTTTAATTTGGGCAAAGTTTTATTTGGAGCACTTGAAATTACATCTGTATGAGAAATTCAAATAGTAATCATAATTAACTTTTAAAATTCTTCCCCCTTTACTAAAATATCCTCAAAAGTTCAATCAACTCAATAATATTTTTGTAGAAATTTCATTAGTGACTTAGTGGCAGGAAAAGTATTATGCAGTGTGCTTTATTGTAAACGACAGTGCCACTAGATCGTCAACAGATGCTAATCTGAGCAGAAAAATAGTTGGCAGAGAAACTGCTAGCACATTCCCAATGTAATCTTCCCTGAGTCCAGCCGGGACTCTCCAAAGCTAGGGGTAGAATACACTGGACTTTGTCACAGAAAATTTCCATTCCAGAAATGTGTAAAAATTGTTATCATAGAGCCATTCCTCAATCTGCTCCACACTTTTTTTTTTTTTACAAATGAAGAAATATTTAAACTTCATGGGCATGACACTGATTAGAAAGCACGCTGCATCTTTTTCAATTTAGTCTTCCTCTATACCCCTTGGCAACCTCAGAGATTAGCTCGCTTATCTGGTTCTCTACCAGTTTTTATCTTTTGCAGTGCATTTCTTGTTCACATGCTACTTACCCCACTCTGACTTTTTAAATGTACTTTTATTATGTTAAAATCAGCCAAAGGTCTAACGATAAAAATATTGCTGATTGTTAAACTTTCAATACATGGGATGTTAGTTTCTAAAAAGCCTAATCAAATGTAAGTTGATTTTGGACTTGATTACTACTACATCAAAGAAAATATTGAATTTTTTAAAAATTTTTGAAGCAAAACATTTATTGGTACATTTTAGATATACATGATGATAGCATTCATCGTAGGGAATTTGTACCTTGTACCTCGACCTGTACAAGATATATCTTGCTTCTCCTTTTTCCTTGGAACAGTCACATTTTGCTGTTTTTCGGTTTGGGGGCTTGGTATTATTATTATTGCTGCTGCTGCTGTTGAGAGACACAGGGTCTCAGTAAGTAGCACAGGCTGGCCTTGAACTCGCTATGTAGCCCAGGCTGGCCTCCAACTTGAATCGATCTTCCTGCTTCAGCCTCCCAAGTGCTGGGATTACAGGTGTGCGCCACCGCATCCAGCGCTGAGCAGTCACATCTTGACACCTAGCATCTCTGAGAATTTCAGAAAAGGCAACGCCTGGCCAGGTGTCTGAGTCAAATTCAGCTCTGCTGGACACAGCTCATTTTTTCTTCATCCCTGCTGAGAAATGTGAAAAAGCAATAGCACTAAAGCTTAGGAAAACCTAAGTGCATGGGCTGGGGATTTAGCTCAGTGGTTCTGCTGCCTGCCTCACAAGCATAAAGGTCCTGAGTTCGATCCCTGGTACCGAAAAATGAAAACACAAGTGCATATTAAGTTCAATGTTTTCTTTCTGAGCTGAGCTACATTCCACTGCTCAATCACCTGCTTCGTGGCTTCCCACATGACCATCGTACTTGCTTGTAATTTCCTGGTCAGCAATTTGGTCTGCTCCTGTGACCTCCGGGTAGCTCACCAGCCCACCGCAGCAGCCGAGGTGTAGACAGAGTCTTCACGAGGCTGAGGCTGGGGCTGGAGCTGGCGATCGAAGGTTGCCATGGGAGTGGACCCACACGGTGGCCTCGGATTCCTTGCTCACCAGGTCACCTCCCTGCATTCTGTTGGTCAGAGCAAAGCACAGGCCAGACCAACCCAAGAGGATGGAGAAACAACCACCATCACTTCACCGGAGGATTTGGTGATCACACTTAACAGGAAAAGGCTTGCAAAGGTAGAAGGAACTTGTGGCTAGTGTTTTTCCAACCTGCTGCAGCCAGCATGCACCAACATTCAGCAACTGGAAAAAAAAAGATTGGTCCGTTTGACTACAGGAAAAGAAACCTTTGACCACAAAATCATTGAGTGAAGTGATGATGTCAAACTTGGAAGAATATTCGTAGCCTAAAGTTTAGTATCTGTAGTATATAAAAAGAAAGTTTTAAAATTACAAAAGGAAGAACTCCTGGGCGTTGGCGATGCATTTGTAATCCCAGCAGTTGGGAGGCTGAGATAAGAGAATTACTTCGAGTTCCAGGCCAGTCTGGGCTACACAGTGAATTCAAGGCCGACCTGAATTACATGTGAGTCCCTGTCTCAAAAAAAAAAAAAAAACACCCTAAAAAACAAAAAAGGAAGAACTGACTCTGTATTAGAATCATGTGCTACAGACAGGAACAGACAACTGCGAAAAGAGAGATGCACATAGTCCTTAACCATATTTTTAAAAAATGTTCAATTCCTACTGTATTTTATTTTTTGAAGGTCTTTTGAGACAAGGTCTTTCTCTAATTCAGGGCGGCTTTGAACTACGTAGCGCAGGCTGGCCTCAAACTCAATCTTCCTGCCTCAGCCTCCCAAGCACTACGATCACTGGCGGGAGCCACCACAACTCCTGTTTTAAAAGAAATGCAAATTTAACCCTTGAGGCTCTGCAGCCCTGTTTGTTTTCCTTCCCCATAGTCATTCGCTGCCAACCACAGTCAACTCTGCTGTATCCCACATCGCCTCTGCCCGCAAACCCTTGAGCTGCATCTCCTTCCAGCTGTTGGCTGACAAAGTTGGAGAGACAGCGGAAGACTTTCATGCTCAGAGCCCCGGAGGGAAAGGATTTGGCTCTAGGGTTCTTGCTTTCACAGAATTATTCCAGGATCCGTGACTTCACACGCCATCCTGCACTGGCAGCAAGCCTGTCCACGGGGAGAGAGTCAAGGAGGACTTCTCCCGGAAGTGCACGGGTCCTGGCCTCGGGTCTGTGGCGAACCCTGGACCAAACCCGAATGGCTCCCAGCTTTTCATGGGCACCGCAGAGACCGAGCCCGAGCAGCTGACAGCAAGCACGTGGCCTTTGGGATGGTGAAAAAGCATGGGAACATCAAGGAAGTCCCCATGGGGTGCTCTGGGCCCAGGAATGCAAGCCTAGCATGGAGATCACCTCACTGATCTGATAGCTCTCAGCAATCCTCCTGCCTCAGCCTCCTGAGTGCCGGGATTATAGGTGCGTGCCACCACGCCCTGCTAGAATCCAGATTTTTAACAGTATCATCTGACAGGAAATGGATACTCACATATATTGCTGTTTGGAAAATGCAAACTGGTGTTATTTCTGTGGAAGAATTTTTGTAATAGCAAAATTACATATGTGTTTGATATATGCAATCTCCTTTTTAAGAAATCTGTTCCCTCAGAGGAAAGGGATATTTATCAATATCTAGTGAGCAGCTAGATTTAGTTCCATTTGTGAACAATTGAGAGGATTATCTTGTTTCTTGGGTGTTTATGGTAAATTTAAAAAAAACATCATTTAAAAAAAAAAAGAAGTCTAATCCAACCAGGCATGGTGGTGCACACCTGTAATTCCAACACTCGAGGCTGAGGCAGGAGAATTGCTGTGAGTTTCAGGCTAGGCTGGGCTACATAGTGAGACCCTGTCTTGAGAAACAAAAGAAAGAAGAAGAAGGAGATAAAGAAGAAGGAGGAGGAAGAGGGGGAGGAGGAGGAGGAGGAGAAGGAAAGAAATGTATTTCAGCGCTACAGTGGCAACCATGCAAAAAGACATAGGCACGAGGTTCCTCACCGCAGCACATTTGTAGTCAGAAATATTAGAAACAAGTCAAGTGCCCGGCAATAGACTGGCTGGACAAACTGGTCCCCACTTAGCGGAGATGGATGTCATGGTGTCAGTCACCTCCAGGCATACAGGTAAACCACCAAGTGAAACAGGGGAGGAGGATGACATGTATCTGTATTTTGTGTGAAGAAAAAATGGAAGGAAAAAGAAGCCATAAAGTTTGAAAGCATGGTTCCTTACTGGGGAAGGAAAGGAGGAGATGGAGGCCGTAGGGAGTGAGGGAGAAGTCACCTGTATGCCTTGTGACATAGATTTGGCTTGAGAGTAAGGGTAAGTAGTTTACACCATTACTAAGAATTATTTAGACAGCCTATTTATTTATTTATTTATTCACATACAGTTTCCCTAGTAGTCCAGGCTGGTCTTCAACTCTTGGCAATCCTCCTGCCTCAGCCTCCCTAGTGCTGGGATTCAAGGCGTGCACCCCCATGCCCCATTTATTTAGGTAGTTTAAAAGGTTAGTCCCTTGATGTTTAATTTTTTTTCTGGTACCAGAGATCAAACTCTGGACCTTTTGCTTCCCAGGAAGGTGCAGCACCACAGGAGGACATCCCCAGCCTAAAGGGCAGTCCTTTGAAGGCAGAAAGGGATTGTGGTTTGGTTTATGGCATGACTGCTCAGAGAACAATTTCAAGTGACTTTAAATCACAAGAATTTGCTTATGTTTATAGCATGTATATACAATACATATTAAAGGTTAAAAGTGATTTTAAAAATTTAAGTATTTTTTGGTGTTCATATGATTAAGGATAGTACAGGTTGAGTATCCTTTACCTGAAGTGCTTAGGACCAAGAGTATTTTGGAGTTTTTTTGGATTTTGGAATATTTGCATATACATAATGAGTTATCGCAGGGATGAGAGCCAGACTAATCACAAAATTCATCTGTGTGTCATATGTACCTTATATGGGCTGAGGATAACTTTTTATAAACATTCATAATTTTGTGCATGAAATAAGGTTTTTGTTTGTTTGGATACTGGGGATCGAACTCAGGACCTAGTGCTTTCAAGGCAGGTGCAGTGCCACTGAGCTAAAGCCCAGCCCTTGAAGTAAAGTTTGTGAACATCGAGCCTTCAGACTTGTGGCATTATGTTGTTGCTCAAAGGATTTCAGAGTTTGGAGCATTTGGGACTTTGGAGTTTGGGATGAGGACACTCAATCTATATCGTTTTGTTTGTTTGTTTGTTTTTGTTTTTGTTTTTTTTTAGACAAGATCTCACTATGTAATTGAGATCGACCTGGAACTCACCATGTAACCCAGGCTGTTCTCAAACTCACAGCGATCCTCCTGCCTCAGCCTCCCGAGGGCTGGGATTACAGGCATGCGCCACCACCCCTGGCTCAATCTATATCTTGAGATTGCTATTTGTACACTGTGGAATAAATCAGTAAGTAAGTATGTTGATGTTTTAGAGATCTAAATTTTGGGGTTAGAATAGAAGATCAGTTAGGCTGAATAAAAACCCTGTGGTCCTAACTCTGAATGGAAAGCATCAGTATGATTATTTTCTTTTATTTAATTTTGGTTTTTTGAGACAGGATCTTGCGATGCAGTCCGGGTTGGCTTCCAATTCACACTACTGCCTCGGCCTCCTGAGTCCTGAGATTACAGGCATGTGCTGCTCTGCCTGCTTCATGATGTATTTCATGTTAAAAAAAAAAAAAAGAAAAAAGTACTGTCTGCTAAAAGGCCTGTATATAATGAGCAGCTCAGTAGAACAGATACTCCCATAAGTGTGCAAGCGGTGACCCTGAAATGCTACTTCCCACACGGTAGTCTTTAAATGCTTTTCTACAATCACACTGTAAAAAGGCCCTAAAACAACAGGCTGGGGATACAGCTCAGCAGTGGAAAGCTTGTTCCGCATGTGTGAAGTCCTGGATGCATGCCCTAGAACTCAAAACAAAATAAAAGCTGAATATAGATCTAGGGTAGGAAATTTACATCTTAACACAAGAAAACTAGGGAGGCTGAGGCAGGAAGATTGCTGTGAGTTCAAGGCCAGCCTGAACTACATAGTGAGACCCTGTCTCAAAAAAAAAAAGGAAGAAAGAAAAAGAAAAAAGAAAGAAAACTGAAGTATTCAGAAGCCAACTGGAAAAAATCTCCATTTGTCAAAAATGGCAAAATTTGAGCATTACCAACCTAATAAATATAGATGATTAAATTACATAAATTATGTTAAATTAATGAGTTCATACTGATACTAAAATAATTTATTGGTCACCTAAGGAAGATGCTAGAGATCCAGCTCATTATTTTGAATAGTTGAAATAAGAAGAACCGCCTGAATATTTAGTCTTTCCTAATGTACTTCAGTGTAATCAGATAGTTGGTGTAAGAAGTTCTCTGTTATAGAAGTAGCCCAGCTAATTCATTTTCAAAAAGGACAACATTGGGCCAGGGATTTAGCTCAGTGGTTTGGTGGCCTGGCTTGCAAGCACAAGGACCCGAGTTCAATCCCTGGTACCAAAAAAAAAAAAAAAAACAAAAAGAACCAAAAAGGACAAAATTATAATATCATCATTTTATAGTTCCTAATGGAATAAAGGCGCATGACTCAAAACATCACAAAAAGAAAGATGACCAGGGCTGGGGATTTGGCTCAGTGGTTCCCCCACCTGCCTCACAAGTGCAAGGATGGATTCCTGGTACCAAAACAAAACAAAATAAAAAACAAATTGCAAAGAAAAGCAGAAGAGATATGGGGGGGTGACATATAGAGCAGAGGGACTAAGGGACACATGGCCACCCAGCCACGACAGTGCATACCTATAACCCCAGCACTCCTGGAAGCTGAGACAGGATTGCAGATTTGAGCTCAGTCTGGCCACTTTTAGTGAAACCTTGACTTAAACTAAAAAATAAAGCGCTGGGGACCCGTTTCAGTGCAAAGGTCCCCCATATTGGGGGACAGGGAGACATACCGATCAATTGTAATTGGTAGACTTTAATTGGATTCCAATTTGGAAAACAAAATAAGGGGCCGGGACTTAGCTCAGTGGTGCCAAGCCTGCCCTGCCAGCCCAAAGTCCTGAGTTCAAGGGGAGGGAAAAAATTCCTTCCGAAGCGGTTAAGGAAATGTGATCACTGCCAAGGGAGGCAGTAATATCAACAAATCATTATCATTATTTTACATCCACGTATTTCCCAGATTTGTGCAGTCTGCAGGCTCACCGCTGGGGCAGAAGGTCTTGGGGGGCGAGTGTGACCAAGATCTGGAAAATAAATGTAGGACCCTTGAAGATTTATTTATTTATTTATTTTGGTACTGGGGATCGAACTTTGCAAGGCAGTCGCCAGAACCGCTGAGCTAAATCCCCAGCCCAAAGATTTATCATATTAATCTGCTTTGGTTTGAAATTTTCCACAATAAAACATTAAAAGAGACTACATTTAAGGGTTTGGTGGGTGTGGGTGTGGGTGTGTGTGTGTGTGTGTGTGTGTGTGTGTGTGTATACATATAAACATATATTTACAAGAGGAAGTATCCTTTTTTCTGCGGCTGAATAAACACCTACAATCGTGGTGACTCGTCCTGTAATTATGAGAAAAGCCTGCAGAGAACAAACCAAAACAGTGGCTGTAGACCGCCCGTTCTCAGGGCTGAGTCAGAAAGGATGCCTTTGTTGGCCCCAGCAGGGGCGGGGAAGGCACCTGTGTTCTCCAGAGGTCTGGGGGGCGGGACTGGGGAGCAGTTCGCACCAGCGTCCCTGACTCCTCACACATAGCCTATGGAGGGCCCCGGACGCAAGACCCAGTGCCTTACTTCCGGGAGCCTTGAACAGCCCAAAGGGCCTCCACAATACTGGGACCTATAGCTCAGCGATTGCTCTAGGAGCTTGCCGAGCAGGGAGAATCACCCAGGAAGGAACACACCGGGCTTGTTGGTAAATAGACCTTTATTAGTCTGGCCAGATGGCACTCTCAGAACCAAGTAGCTCAGAGAGGCACTAGCTAGGGGCTGAGGTCCTTTTTATAGGGTTTTTCTAAACAAAAAGTCAGGGCATTCACAGAACTACAAATACACTGCTTATCTTATGCAGGAAATGTTTTATGGTCACCTTTTGTCATACTGTTAGTCCCTAGCAATTAGCATATGAAGGTTTGTTTGTAGTTTGAGCAGCTCTTTCCTGCTGGATAAGAAGAGGGGCAGCACAGTCTGGCCTATTAGCAGACCAAACAAAACCAGAAGTATTTTTGGTACCGGGGATTAAACTCAAGTTATAGTGCTTCCAAGGCAAGCAGCGGAACCACTGAGCTAAATCCCCAGCTAGGAAGTCTTTTTTAAGAACTAAGATCTGCCAGGGATTTCGCTCAGTGGCACTGCGCCTGCCTTGCAAGCGCAAGGTCATGAGTTCGATTGCTGGTATCAAAAAAAAATTAAAACTAAGATGACTAAAAATACAAAAGCGCTGTGAGACACCCCCTGGCATTTTCATTGAACCGGTACCGGTACCAGCTGCGGATCAGCCTTGAGGCGAGGTGGCCTCTGAACCAGAACCATCAGCTTCTTGCTGTGCATCCGGCCCAGCAGGGGGATCAGGTTCCCGGACAGAATCTCCTAGCCCGGTGGGTTCCTGAGGGCTCTGGCTCTCCCTGGTACCGGGCTGGTTGCTGAGGCCCCCAGCTTCCTCCCGAGTTGCATCCGTGACCTCCGCGGTCTCTCCAGTGGCTGGGGCCGAGGCCTCTTCTGTGACCCCCGCTGCTGCCCCTGGGAGGTCTGCAGCAGCCGCCACCTCTGCTTTCAAAGCCGGAGGGCCGACCAGAGCTTCGGGGCTGGCTTTCTCGGCGTCTGCGACACTCTCTTTCTCACCTTGAAGACCGAGCCCGGTTAGCATGGGAATGCAATGGAGCACCGTGAAATCTTTCCAAAAAGCCACCCAGATCTGTGTGCACTGACTGGGCACGGCTTCTCTACAGGAAGACCGTCAAGTGACAGCAACGGAAAGAACTCTGTGCCCCGTCTGCTATCATTTGCCTCTGGGGAGGGAAATTGGGAGATCTGCTTTGCTGTAAACTTTTTTTTTTTTTTTGCGTCATTCTTACTTCCATTTACTTATTTATTTATTTTCCCCCCTGTAAACTGTTTTGAACTTAAAATTTTCGGGGGGTGCCAGGGATGTAGCTCAGTAGTGCCACGTCTGCCTGGCAAGTGCAAGGTCCTGAGTTCAGTCTTACTTTTGCGCATCTTACTTAATCAAATACTAAGTGGAAACAGCCACCTTATTCAATCTTCCATGTGAGTCAGCGCGGAAGAGTCATCAAGTTACTAACTGATGATCTGAGGAAATCACCAGTCCGCTCCCACCTTCAGTGTTGTCATCTGAGAAACAGGAGCGCACGTAATACCTGCCTCGCCGGGCTACTGTGATGGGGAACTGAGTGCGTGTGGCCAGCAAACCAACCGAGTGCGGCCAATGCTGTGCTGTTAGTCGTACAGACAGCTCGTGATCATACCCACTAGCTATTGTTATTGTTTCTTTTTTTTCTTTTTTGGTTTTTTGAGACAGGGTCTCACTATGTAGTTGAGACTGACCTGGTACTCACTATGTAGCTCAGGCTGGTCTCAAACTCACAGCAATCCTCCTGCCTCAGCCTCCCGAGTGCTAGGATTACAGGAGTGTGCCACCACACCTGTAATGTACCAATTTTATTGGTACATTTAAGGTGTACAATATAATGACATTCATTATTGGAAATTTGCACCTTTGTATAATCCGTCTTGGTTCTTGATTCTACTAATTCCAAGTGTAATCAGAGCAAAGACATAGGGTGGTCTTAGCCAAAACTGACACAAAAATTCATTTTATGATTTTTTTTTTAAATTAGGGAAATAAAAGGCCAAGCTGCTGAGAGAGACACAGTTACTAAAACTATGCCTGCATGAACAGATGCCCGAGTAGGGGAAGAACAATTATTTCCATACAAAGAAGTTAAACCACTGGTCAGCAAGATAAAAGTAAAATGTGTTCATTTATCTAATGCACTCATTCAAAACATGTAACACTGGTCTTTAGCTTTTGTTTGCTTTTCCTCCTTGAAGTCCTACCCAGGGCCATTCTGGACTGTGTTAGTAATGAAGGCAAAACCAGACAGTGCTCCTTGCTAGACTAAGGTGATGGTAATTTAGTGCCTTGAAAATGAATTAAATAATTGAGAAGTTTACTTTACCTTGAAGTGGCTGTAACTCTGCTTTTGTTTTTTCTTTAAAATGTGTTACATGTTCTGTGTGCTTGGCTTGCTCTGATGTAACTGCCTTGTAAGTCTGAAACAAACAAACAAACACACAAAAAAACGCACGTGTGCTTAGTTTTATTTCTCTTTTTCTTTTTTTTTTAACTGGGGGTTGAACTCAGGTCCTTGTGCTTGCAAGGCAGGTAGCAGAACCACTGAGCTACATCCCCGGTCCTGTTAGCTATATTTCTTGAGCTCCCTAAGTTTCACCAAGCCAAGTTCAAAGTTATATACAGTGGTTCATGTATTCATCATTGTAAGTTTAAATTATAACCCCAATGGAGCAAAGAATAGAAATCAATGTACAGCATGAATATTTTAACTTCCTCTTTGGAAACTTTTGTCATTCAGTAACTGCTTAAAAAAAAAGAAACAAACGGCCCGGAGATTTTAGCTCAATGGCATTGCACCTGCCTCACGAGCACAAGGTCTTGAGTTTGATCCCAGGTACGAAAAAAAAAAAAAAAAAAAAAAAAAGGAAAGAAAAGTGCTCAAGTGGGTGTCAAAGACAACTGAAAATATGTACTATAAATATAAAGATAGAGAAGAAAACAATAAATCACTAGAATCAAAATATTCTGACAGGAATTTATAAATATCCTTCAGCACTTATCCCAAAGAAATGTAAACCCAGGTTCACACAAAAACCTAGGCACAGATTTTCACGGTGACCTCTTTCATAACAGCCAAATAACTGGGATCAGCTCAGATGGTCTACAATGGATGAACGGTACACCAACCAGTAGAGTGAAATACGACTCCGCAATAAAAAGGAAAGCGCAGCGGATACAGGCAGCACTTTCAGCACATCTCCAGGTAATTGTGCTGAGTTGAAAAAAGGCCAACCTCAGGCCAGGGACGAAGCTCAGTGGCACCGCGCCTGCCTTGCAAGCACAAGGTTCTGGGTTCGATCCCCGGTACCAAAAAAAAAAGGCCAACTTCAAAAGGTCACATACCTGTGCTTCCACTTCTGAATGGTCTTGAAATGACAAAAATACAGACGTGGAGAAGAGATTGCCAGGGGTCAGGAGAAAAAGGAAAGACGGAGGAAAGTGGGTGCAATTATAAAAGGGCAGCACATCAATTACCACAAACATATAGTAACAAATAAATAAATAAAAGTTAAAAAACTAATTCAGAAAAAAATTTAAACGTAGAGGGGCAGCACAAAGGATGTTTGTGCCAATGGGACTGTCCCCTGTCTTTGACAGTTGCAGTAAATACTTGTACCTGAGGTAGACTTGATAGAATTGCATGGAATTAAATACGAGCATTCAGGGGCAGGGGATGTAGCTCAGGGGTTCTGCCGCCTGCCTTGCAAGTGCAAGGACCAGAGTTCGATCCCTGGTACCAAAAAAGAAAAAGAAATCAACCAATAACAAATGTTGGCGGGGTTCTCCATTGTTGGTGGGAGTGCAGACTGGTGCAACCACTGTGGGAATCAATATGGAGTTACCTCATAGAGCTGGGATTAGAGGTTCCATTTGACCCAGCCATCCCTCTGCTGGGTGTCTTCCCAAAGGAGTTAAAAGAATCATATCACAGTGATATATGCACATCTATGTTTATAGCGGCACAGTTTGTAACAGCTAACACTTGGAAACAGCCCAATTGCCCATCAACTGGAGACTGGATAAAGAAGATGTGGGTTGTTTTTTTTTTTATAAAATGGAGTACTACTCAGCCATAAAGAGCAAGAATCTAGAGATACTATGAATGTAAAATGTCTAGTACCTGCTTTATGATACATAGTAGGGACCATGCTTTATCAGAGCTACATTTAATGATATTACTCTAGAATGTTCTCTTTCCAGATTATGATTAAGAGGCTAATAGAAAAAATGGTGCCAGGTACCACAGCAGCAACAGAACTTGGCTGTTGTCTGGATATTATTCTTTTCTTTTTTTTTTCTTTTTTTAATGGAATGTGCCGAATGTCTAGAATTTTGTTCAGATGACTGCAGAACCTGGAAAAGCTGTTGCTGCTATTGATGCATAATA
>NW_022900919.1:36604144-36610953 GCF_012274545.1 Fukomys damarensis
CAGACGTGGAGAAGAGATTGCCAGGGGTCAGGAGAAAAGAAAGGAAAGACGGAGGAAAGTGGGTGCAATTATAAAAGGGCAGCACATCAATTACCACAAACATATAGTAACAAATAAATAAATAAAAGTTAAAAAACTAATTCAGAAAAAAATTTAAAGGTAGAAGGGCAGCACAAAGGATGTTTGTGCCAATGGGACTGTCCCCTGTCTTTGATAGTTGCAGTAAATACTTGTACCTGAGGTAGACTTGATAGAATTGCATGGAATTAAATACAAGCATTCAGGGGAAGGGGATGTAGCTCAGTGGTTCTGCCGCCTGCCTTGCAAGTGCAAGGACCAGAGTTCGATCCCTGGTACCAAAAAAGAAAAAGAAATCAACTAATAACAAATGTTGGCGGGGTTGTGGGGAGAAAGGAACCCTTCTCCATTGTTGGTGGGAGTGCAGACTGGTGCAACCACTATGGGAATCAATATGGAGATACCTCGAAGAGCTGGGACTAGAGGTTCCATTTGACCCAGCCATCCCTCTGCTGGGTATCTTCCCAAAAGAGTTAAAAGAATCATATCACAGTGATATATGAACATTTATGTTTATAGCGGCACAGTTTGTAATAGCTAACACTTGGAAACAGCCCAATTGCCCATCAACTGGAGACTGGATAAAGAAGATGTGGGGGTTTTTTTGTTTGTTTTTTTTTATAAAATGGAGTACTACTCAGCCATAAAGAACAAGAATCTAGAGATATTTATAGCTAAATGGATGCACATTGAGGCCATACTCTTAAGTGAAATAAATAAGACACACATGTAAATACTGGATAGTTTCTCTGGTGTGAAAAACTAAAAGTGTAAATAAGGATCAAAATGTGTAATTGATATTGTGTAGTAGGAAGAAAAGGTCTAAAAGAGTACAGGAAGTGGGAGGGTAATTGTGGGAAAGGTAAAAAGGAAAAGAAAAAATATGTGAAAAGGTGAAACATGGCAACAATGTCTTTGTAAACAGGGAAGGGTGGGGGGGGGAAGGGAGGGCTGGGGATTGGGGAAAAATAAGAACCAAGATACATCATGTAAAGGAACAAGATCCCATTGATGAATGTAACTGTACTGCATACCTAAAATGTACCAATAAACTTAATTTATTAATTTGGGGAATGAAGAGCTACACGTGTATGTCAATGTGGTCATAATAAAAAAGTTTACAAAACTCTTCCAAGATGGCATTTCGCTAGACCCTAATGAAGATTTCTCAGGTAAGCTAGGGTTTGTCACACAAAGCAATAATCTGACCTGACTGCAGGTTGCTTGAAAAACATGAGGCGGAAAGCTCTCTTAATTGCAGACAGAAGGTGAAAGCTTCCTTTTATTTCATATTATAGTGGTCTTCTTTGGCCTCGATTAGACAAGGATATTTAAAAATGAAAACCTGCTGGGTATGGAGGCTGAGGCAGGAGGATCACCATGAGATCAAGACCAGCCTGGCCTACACGGGGAGTTCAAGGCCAATCTGAAATACATAGCAAGGGCCTGTCTCATAAAACCAAAAAAAGGCCTACCAGAAGGGTCTGGATTTAGACCATGGAAGCTATGTACAAGTGATAGCATATATTTGTTACTTATAAGTATTTAAAATGTATCGGGATTTTTATAACCCGTCTGGTGCTATGGGTTTTTTGTTTGTTTGTTTTTTGTTTTGATACCGGGGATCAAACTCAGGACCTTGCGCTTGTGAGGCAGGTGGCAGAACCACTGAGCTAAATCCTTGGCCCCTGTGTTTTTAATGTATACACACAGACCCTCAGCAAATTGAAGTGACCTGCACCTCTCCCTATTTCCACTGGTCCCTGAGAGTAGAAGATTTTACTTCGAAATATAACAGCTGCTCGCAGCTACTAAGGATCTGTGAGGTCGATTCACAAAAATCTAATACAGAATTATTTTAGCGCAGGACCTAGAAGGGAAGAGGAATCTGCAATGCACACTCTGTAATTCCTTCTGAAAGTGGCTGAGTGTCAGAAATGAGGATTTCCAATGTCTGAGACCAAAGCTCAGGGCCGAGCACAGAGGGGCAACCGTGAGCCCTGGGCTTCACCCCTGAGAAGCACAGCAAAGGCTCTGGCAGGCAGTGGGAACGTTTTTTTTGTTTGGCTTGGTTTTTTGGTTTCTTGAGACAGGGTCTCACTATGTAGTTGAGACTGACCTGGAACTCACTATGTAGCCCAGACTGGTCTGGAACTCACAGCGATCCTCCTGCCTCAGCCTCCTGAGTGCTGGGATTACAGGCGTACACCACCACGCCCGGCTACCCTTAACATTATTATATGAACTTAAAAAAAAAATCTATGACTTTTTAAAAATAATTAAACTGTGTTAAAGTATGAGACACCCACCCCCCAAAAAACTATGAAGAGAATGAAAAGACTGAGGAGGCAAGTAATGATAAAGAGAACACTGTGGATTCTTACAGAAGCGAAAGCGCCCTGCCTGGCCCAGGTGGCACCGCTCACTATGCATTTGTCAAAACCCATAGATCTGTGGTACAAGTGACCCCCTGCATAGTCTTGGCCTTTAATGAATGACTGTGTATCAACACTGACTCATACTTGTAAGAAAATGTACCACGGTAAAGCAAGGTGTGAACAGGAGGAGGAGATGTTGGAATTTTCTCTACTTTCTCCTCTTTTTTTAAACAACATCATCTTTACTGAAAGCCATCCATGTTAGCAGTATTAAGAAACGTTGATTTTCTACTTAGAAAATCTTCAAGAGCCGGGCGTGGTGGCTCATGCCTGTAATCCCAGCACTCAGGAGGCTGAGGCAGGAGGATCGCTGCAGTTAGACGCCAGCCTGGGCTACATAGTGAATTCCAGGTCAGTCTTGACTACATAGTGAGACCCTGTCTCAAAAAACCAAAAAAAGAAAAAAGAAAAAAAGAAAGAAAGAAAATATTCAGTCTAGTTCATATATTCTTATGAAACCCACAGATTAGAAAAGTCATTTTCAAGTGTGTGCGCTTAGTGACACAAACCAATTTCTTTGTTGCACATTTAATTAATCTCAGGTCCTATTGTAAAAGATAGGAATCCAGAGCGCTATGGTTATCCACTCACGTAATAGCCTCCAGTGCCCACGGTGACTCCGACCAGCAGGTAGTAGATAGTTGTGGACCCAGGTGGCCCGGGGACTTTGTTAGTTGACATCCGACGTTGGAAAGGCACTAGGACAAGTTACAACACAGTTACCTTCGCTACTGAAGCAGAACCCTTTTCAATAATTAAGTCTTTAAAAAGTGTTTATCCTCAATGAACCTGGAGTCTTCTAAAACGGAGCGATTTTAGCTTAAGGGGCTGCAGTATCACCAGACAGGGTAGTAATTCCACTGGACATTTTCTGGGTCTGACTTGCTAAATGCTAATGCAGCCTGTCCGGTGTGAGAAAAGGGTTAGACCAAAGCACTAAACAATCCTGACAGCCAAAGGAGACCCGGATTAGCACAACAAAACTATTTATGGTGTGGACTCCTCTACAGGATTAAGTAGAAATGGTTGTTTTGCCAAAACGTAAATTAAATATATTATAAATTTATTTATTTATAAATTTTATTTTATTTTATGCATTGTAAATTTATATCTAAAAAAAAAGAATTAGGTCCAGGGATGCAGCTCAGTGGCACAGAGCCTGGCTGGCAAGCTCTAGACCCTGAGTTTGATTCCTGATACAAAAAAAAAAATTTTATCTAAAATTTAAACTTGCATTTAGTAGCCAGGCATGGTGGCACATGCTTGTAATCCCAGTACTTGGGAGGCTGAGGCAGGAGAACTGCTGCAAGTTTGAGGCCAGCCTGGGCTATATAATGAGCTCAAGGGTGGCCTTGTCTCAAAAGAACACAAACAAACAAACAAAACAAAAAATTTTTTTAAAACTTCACATTTAGTGTCTGGGGATTTAGCTTAGTGGTAGAGGTAGAGTGAATGATTATTTTGTACAAGGCTGTATTTTATTTTTAATTTTTAATGTTGTTAGAGACGAGGTCTCTCACTATGTAGCCCAGGCTGGCCTTGAACTTGTGGAGATCCTCCAGTCTCAGAAGGTCCTGGGTTTGATTCTCAGAGCCGCCAAAATTTTTTTTGGCATTTATATGTTAAATCAAACATGGATTTTTTTGTTTCTTTCTTTGTTTTTTTGAGACAGGGTCTCACTATGTAGTTGAGACTGACCTGGAACTCACTATGTAGCCCAGGCTGGTCTCAAACTCACAGCGATCCTCCTGCCTCAGCCTCTTGAGGGCTGGGATTACAGGCGTGCGCCACCAGGCCCGGCTACTAACTAGAAGTATAATTCTTAATGCCTATAGATGATATAGATAAAAATAATGTATTATTATACTTAAACATCTGTGTATGTACATATTTATTTTGTGTGTATAAGATGGTGTCTTGCTATGTAGTTCAGGCTGAACTGAATCAAGATACCTTGTCTCAAACAGAAGGAAAAGAAAAGCACCAAATTAAAAAAAAAAACAAAAACAAAAAACCAACCCATAAAGAAATAAGATGTTTGGCTGGGGATTGAGCTCAGTGGTTCCACCACCCTCCTCAAAAGCGCAAGGATCTGAGTTCTATCCCGGGTACACACACACACACACACACACACACACACACACACACACACACAAAGAAACAAGATGTTTTATGCATCCAGGTAACATACAGGAGTGCACTTAGTACGTGGAGGAGCATAACGGGTGCAACTGTGAATTTGACGGAGGTCTGTAGCCTCAGGTAGTTAGAGTCTACAGTCTAGGGGGGGCCGTATGGACAGAGAAATCACTGCGATACCCGATGGAAATGCTGAGCAAAGCTCAGCTCGTTGATTCAGGGTAGCACTTAGAGCAGAATAGACCCAGGAGTCCTGACAGAGCGAGCACAGACGCAGGGAGGAGCACGAGAGACATGCTTTGCTTTGCACCGAGCACATGGAAGGCGTGTGCTGTGGATAGAAAGCTTCCTAGCAGCAAAACCACAAGTCCTTGTTTATGTTCTCAGTTTGATTGCAAATTGCCATTTCTTAGGGGAAAAAAATCCCTACACATGTGCCCCAAGAAGCTACGATGAAAGACTTGACTGGTGGTGAGACTTCTGTTGTCTTACAAGTACATCTGTGAGTTAAGCATGTGCCTTAGAGTCCCAACTGCTTGGAAGGCTGAGGCAGGAGGATCACTAGAGCCCAGGAGCATGGGGCCAACCTGGCTAAGATAACATGACCCTACATTTTAAAGGGAAAAAACAATCTGTGACCAAATAGGGAGTATAACTTGCATATTTCTCAAGCAGACAAAAATATCAGAATCTTGGCTTTTTGTCAGTGCTAGAACTCAAACCCAGAGTACTATACATGCCCTACCCCTCAAAAAGGTTTTGAAAAAATATAAAGGAAATTACCAGATTTAAGTAGACTTAAGTATAATTTTGGCCCACTTACTTAAAATAGCAATGAAATAGGAAATATTTAATACAGATTAATTAAAGTTTACACACTGTGAAACATTCATTTTATATATATTTTTTTTTTTGGGGGGGATACCGGGGATCGAACTCACGACCCTGTGCTTGCAAGGCAGGCGGTGGCACCACTGAGCTACATCCCCGGCCCCCAGACATAATTTTGTGGAAGAATGTTAACTTATGTGAGAAAATATTTATAACATACTAAACAACACAGGAAAGTCACAGTGTGAGGGACTATGGAAAAGTTGTGGAAGTGGTGTGCTCTGGAGAAAGCAAATCCAGAAAACCAAATTAGGCTAAATATACTAAAACGGAAATAGCAGTGTTCACTGAGCAGTAAGTTTACTGCTTCTGTTTTCTATTTTGCCTTTCTGGTCTTTTATACACTCAAATGATTTAGTCTCAAAGAAGTTAAACTCTTGTTTTTGTTTTTTTGAGGCAGGGTCTCACTATGTAGTTGAGACTGACCTGGAGCTCACTATGTAGCCCAGGCTGGTCTCGAACTCACAGTGATCCTCCTGCCTCAGCTTCTGGGATTACAGCTGTGCACCATCTCACCTGGCCAAGAAGTTAAACTTTTAAAAGCAAAAAAGAGAACAAAATTTGAAGAGATGACTTTTACCTGTCCCTGGGGGGTAAAAACACCTGAAAATTTTATTTTCCCAAATATAAAGTGCTAATAAAAAAACTAGGGCTGGAGATGTAGCTCAGGGGTTTGGCAAGCAAGAGGTCCTGAGTGAGATCCCCGGTGCCAAAAAAAGTTAATGCCCAAAAGTGAATTAATTTAAATTTAAACTTCCACTTAACAAGGGTTTTTAAAATACATAAATCAGTGCAGCAAAAATAGCTACTAGATGTGTATTAGAGAAAGATCAGTACTCCTACAACCAGTACAGCTAACTGCAGCTTTAGAATTGTAAAACTACTTTAGTTTGCTCCACCTTGGGGAGAAAAGGATTCGAAACTTGTGCCGTCAGAAAAAGGGTTCGCCTGTCTTCGGCGAGGGCCTGGGCCGGATGGGTCCACCCTCCTTCCCACAAAAAAGCAGTGTCTTCCGGGGAGTTTAGACTGAGGGCTTCTCTTACCTCGAGGGAGGAAAAGGAAATCGCCCTCCTGCGGGGTGGAAAGGACTTCGGATCCCGCCGCGTCCTCGTCCTGGGCGCTACCCTTTGCGCCACCCCATTCACCAAGCCCCCGGGGTGCTCTGCGGTCTCCCCTTCAGGGTGTTCTTTTTAAAAATTGATGGGGGAGGAGAGAGGAGAGAGAGAGAGAGAGAGAGAGAGAGAGAGAGAGAGAGAGAGAGAG
>NW_022900919.1:36610970-36611745 GCF_012274545.1 Fukomys damarensis
GTTGATTTGAAATAAGGTATCCTTACAGAGTCCAGGCTGGTCTTGAACTCACTATGTAGCCCAGTTTGGCCTCGAACTCGCGCCGATCCTCCTGCCTCAGCCTCCCGAGCACCAGATGACAGGCGTGATCTTTCTGAGCTCCCTCTTTCTCCATCCTCTCCACATTCAAAAACGGTGGATTCCGGGCCTCACAGAGGAGGGACAGCCGCTAAAGACAACGCCCCAAGGTCCCTGCAACCGGGGGTGCTCAGGCCTCCCGGAGTGTGGGCTCTGGCTGCTGAACCCTGTCGGATACCACCAGCCATGGAGATGCTTCTGGAGCTGCGAGTATTCCAGTATGCGTGCTTTTATTTTATTTTATTTTATTTTATTGGTACTAGAGATTGAGCCAGGGCCTTCGCAGTGAGTTACACCCCTCACTCTTTTTAAATTTTCATTTGTCAGACAAGGTCTTGCTAAATTGCCTAGGGTGGGTTTGAACTTGCGATCCTCCTGCCTCAGCCTCCCAGAGCGCTGGGATTACAAGAGTGCGCAGCCACGCCCCGGCCCTCGAAGCTCTTAACTACAAAGTAGCACATTAAAACGCACATCCGTTACGGTCCCCATTTAGCGAATGAAGAAACAGGTTACTAAAGCATTGCCCGACATCAGCACTCGAACCCAGGGAGTCTGGGGAGGACTCAGCGACCCGAGAACTCCGGAGTGACCGCCCGGACCCCGCCGCCCTTGGCGCGCACTCACCGTCCTTGCCGAGCCGCGTCTGCAGCGGCAGCGC
>NW_022900919.1:36611967-36612814 GCF_012274545.1 Fukomys damarensis
CCCGCTCCGCCCCGCTCCCCGCCTATCCCGCCCTCTCCCAGCCCGCCTCAACCCGGCTGCTTTCCCGCTGGTCCGGAGAACAGGTGCGGCGCCTCTGCGAATGGATCAAGGGATCGGGAGCCTCGAAGGCACTGCCACCTGTCGCACGGCCTGGCTGGAAAAGTCCTGGGAGTCCAACCGGATTCGTGCCCGGGTTCATCGCTCCGGAGCCGTGGGAACCTCGGTATCCCACGCCGCGTCCGGCTTTCCCAGGGCCGCTGCACCTGTAGACAGGTAACGCCCGCGGTGACCTTCAGGGTAGGCCCCCAAACGCCCCGAGGTCCTCTGTGGGCTGAGGTCAGTATTTCCATATTGACCGCGAAGGCTGAACTATTAGCTTCTTTCCCCAGATTTCAATGTCTGGCTTCCTCCTGGCTACAAGAATGCGTCATGGCCTGACTACAGAGACCAATAATTTATACTTAGCACATTTTCCTAATGATTGCTCTTTGGAAGACAGGGTTTTCTCATAATGATCTCTCCAGCGCTGAGATCACAGGTGTGCACCACTGTGTGCCGAGGCACTTGACAGCTTGTGACATACTTTCACATAGTGCCTTTAATTGCCACCCCAGACCTCTGAGCAGCGACAGTTATTTCCCTTAGCAAATGACACCAGGTGGTGGGGGAATGTCCAAGATTTTCTGGTGGTCACGAAACAAAGGAGAGAGAGAGAGACAGAGATTGTACTGGGAGACTGAGGTAGGAGGGTTGCTGGGAGTTGGAGGCCAGCCTGGGCTACACAGTAGTGAGTTCAAGGTCACCCCAACTAACCAGTGAGACCATGCCTCAAAAAAAAAAAAAAAAA
>NW_022900919.1:36613711-36621768 GCF_012274545.1 Fukomys damarensis
ACGAAAAACAGAAGTTGGTACCCTGAAAACAGGAAGGCACAGATTGCTAGGCCGCTGCTAAGCAAGCACTCAGCCTCTCATGAGGGTGGCTATGTCTTGGTGGTCCAGAGGTGCCGTGACCAGCGGCAGCTGGGACAGACAGACAGACAGATCGCACCACATCCACTTCCGGGACACGGCGTCCTCGGCAGACTCAGGCTTTTGCGCTGTCTCCTGCTCACCCAGGTGGGGTGCACTGTTTTCCTCCACAGCCAAGGCCAGGCCCGGTGGGCGCTCACAACCCCCAGGTAAGATGTGGCCACCCACACAGCTGGAGAGAAAGAACTGCCCCGTGGTCGGGTGCGTGGATTTCTGTTTGCACCACAAATTCTTTTCACATTTTGATACAACGCTTCTCCCAAGAAAGGGCACCGAGAGGAGTGCTTCTTGACTGTGGAATTCTGCGTAAATTTCCAGCGTTTCTCCTTGAACTCCAGTGAATTTTAACGCTGGCTTTTGCTGCGGACACTGCCTCGCTGTTGCCACATTATTCACAGTGCCTGTCCTTGGACACATCCTTGGCATTTTGCTGATCTGGCTGGGAAACAAGGGTCTAGCGTCAGAGATACCTTGGCTTACCTCACATGACCGTCACCAAACACACTGTTGCCAAAGAAGGTCTTATCTTGAAAACATATTGTAAGGGTCCTCTGCTGACAACATTTATATTTTAATCATGTGGCTCAAGTGCCTTGTAACTAAAAACTGTGAAGGGCAGCGACTTCCTAGATTATACAAAAAGCTAGAAACAGCTGCATTTTTACCAGGTGATTTTTTAGGCTCTAACCTATACTATTTGACAGATTAATATTTATAGAAAGTGAAACGATTTAGAAGACCACCTAGGAAGACAAATTGCCAAACAATTTAAAAAACCTTGCAGGGCCAAGTGGCACACTCAAATAATCCCAGGTACTTGTGAGGCTGAGGCAGGAGGATGGCCTAGGTAATTGAGACAGTGTATAAAATCATTCTTGGAGGTACTCTGATCTACTCACTTTCTCTTTTCTAGGTAAACAAACAGAAGATTCCCTAGCACTTCTGTATTCTTTTTTTTTTTGGTACCAAGGATTGAACGTGGGTCCTTGCGCTTGCAAGGCAGGCCACTGAGCTAAATCCCTGGCCCTGCACTTCTGTATTCTTAAGGATATTGTAACAAATTACTATTAACTTGGATAGTTTATAACCACAAATTTTTATCAGCTCAAAATCCAAGCTGGGCATGATGGCGTACAATCTCAGCACTCTACAAAGCTGAGACAGGAGGATCAGCTTGGGCAACTAAGTGAGACCTTGTCTTAAAATAAAAAAGAAGGAAGGGCTAGGTTCAGTTCAAAGGTCCTGGCTTCTTTCTCCAGTACAGGAAATAACCAAAAAACAAAACAACTTGATTGTACTTGATATGATTTTGTCTGTACGTATTTCTTTAATATGTGGACATTCACCTTTTATATTCTTACTAAAAGAATCAACCATTCACTAAGTAAGTCTAAATTCCTTTTGGAGCTAGGTGTGGTGGCGCACGCCTGTGATCCCAGCACTCTGGGAGGCTGAGGCAGGAGGATCACTGTTGAGTTCGAGACCAGCCTGGGCTACATAGTGAGTTCCAGGGCAGTCTCAATTACATAGTGAGACCCTGTCTCAAAAAACCAAACAAACAAACAAACAAAAAACAAAAGACCAAAAAAAAAAAAAAAAGTTCCTTTCGGGAATCTATAATCGGAATTTTTTTTTTTGAGACAGGGTCTGTGAGGTTCATGCTGATTCTCCTTCCTTGGCCTTCTAAATATGGGATTTGCCCCACCACACCTGCAGGAATCAGAACTCTAACTCTGGGTCCATCCAGGCCCTGTCTCGAGATGCAAATCTAGGAGCTACAGTATTTGCTGTGGCTTTCTTTTTACAATGTGGGCTGGGGAACAGAAGGTCTATGCCAGTGATGGCGAACCTTTTAGAGATTTCAATGATGATAAATAGCCGGCCATAGGCTCCCCACCTCTGATCTATGCAAAGGAAATAAAGCAGCAACACATACTTGAAGACACGGGAGTCTAATGCATTCCTGTTCTGGGGTCTGAGTCTCTCAGTGGTTTACTGTTTTTTTTAAAGTTTCAATTAGGTTTCAATTATTTAATTGGGATTTTTAGTAGCACCATTATGTAGTTTATCTAAGAGTTGCTGTTCAATACAGTAGCCAGACTTTTTTTTGGAGACAGTGTCTTGCTATTATAGCCGAGGCTGGCCTCGAACTCATGGCAATCCTCCTGCCTCACTCAGCCTTCTGAGTGCTGGAACTACAGGCATGTGCCACCATGCCCAGCCCTTTTGATGATTTAAAATTAAATACTATTAAAATGCAGTCACATTAATTACACCTCCCGTGCTCATTAGTCACGAGACTGGTGGCCGCTGCCCAGTGGCATTTTCCATTGCTGCAGGAAGTCCTCCATAGCTGTGGTCATCATGAAAGGCTCCACGTCCAGCTGTATGGCACAGTCCAGAGGAAGGTTACTGGGCTGGGGATGTAGCTCAGTGGCGCTGTGCCTGCCGGGCAAGTGCAAAGTCCTGGATTCAATCCTCAATCCCGGAAAGACAGTGAGGGGGAAGGTTGCCAAGAGCAGCTGTATCTTCAGTCTCACATGCAGTGGATACCCTGTATGTAAATACTTTATTTCTACCTAAACCTATCAGTTTTCAAAATTTCAACTGTCGTAACAGCTTCCTGTTCCCTGAAGAGATGTAAATTTTAGGGGGGAAAGAAGGGAATGGCCATGTGTGATATAAGCATAGCAACCTGTAAAGTAAAATGAATGCAACCATGATACACTGCAAACATGTTCTAAGAAAAGTCAATTTAAGAAAGTTTTTTTTTTGGTACCAGGGATTGAACTTGGGCCCTTGCGAGGCAGGCAGTAGAACCACCGAGCCAAATCCCCAGCCTGAGATGAGTTTTAAAGCATTTCTTCTAACGAGTGTCCTTGAGTTGGAGCTGGTACCCGACTTCTTGATCTCAATTTCTACACGACAGTATTCGTTTCCTATTGCTGCAGTGGCAACCATAATGGTCAGAAACAACGGCAATTCACCATTTTAGTCTTGGAGGTGTTTCACTGGGCTGGGGTTAAGATGTCAGCGGGACCGGTTCTTTCTGGCCTCTCTGCAAGGCTTGTTTCTTGCTATTTCCTGGCTCTCGGCCTTCGCACACCCTCAGAACTAGCAGTGGAAGTGAATTCCCGACTGCATCACTGACACTTTCCCGTGCTACCTTCCTGGGCCCGCAGCATAACCTCCCCTCAGTGTTGCTGATGGGCACCCTAATTCCCCTGCCATTTCGCCGTTTGTGGTGCTGGGGATGGAACCCAGGACCTCAGGAGAGCTGGCAAGGGCTCCACCTCTGAGCTGCACCCCTCCTCTTCTGCAGTCTCAGCTCCCCTCTGTCATACGATCTCGCATACACGCGTGTTCCGGGAGGACATAAGCAACTCTGTTGGCCCGTTATTCCACCTGTAATGCTGGGCATATCGTTACTTTTGAGACCAGGTCTCCTTACGTAGTTAGGCTGGCCTTGGAGCCTCCTGAACCAGCCCCGCCTAAGTGCTGGGGTTACAGGTGTGAGCCACCACACCCAGCAGGCAGGTCATTCTGTACTTTGGTTACCACCTTTGTATGAGACTGGTCTGTGATCTCTAAGATCCTTTCCAGCTCTAGCCGCTAGGAATTCAAGCTGACACAAGGTAATAGTCACTTAGCAATACTGATCTTTTTCAGAAATAATGTAACTTGGAATTTATATTCAAAAGTGACTTCCAGCTGGGCGTGGTGGCGCATGCCAGTGGTTCGGCACTCGGGAGGCTGAGGCAAGAGGATTGCTGCTAGTTTGAGGCCCGCCTGGGCTATATAAGAGAGCCCGTCTTGAAAAATAAAGAACAAACTTCCTATTGACCCTGTTATCAGATAGTGTTTTCCATATCGAAATACTTCTAATAATGAATCTTAGAATTGACAGTTTTTACAAAATGACAAATATGCATTATTGGAACACACAGTATTTATTTCTTGAATTTAATGATGCAAAACACAAAACTGGCTTGATAACATTTTTTTTGGTTTTGTTTTTTGAGACAGGGTCTCACTATGTAGTTGAGACTGACCTGGAACTCACTATGTAGCCCAAACTGGTCTCAAACTCACAGGGATCCTCTTGCCTCAGCCTCCCGGAGTGCTGGGATTATAGGCGTGTGCCACCGCGCCCGGCTAGTTTGAAATACATTTACATTTAACTTCTCTTACATGCACAACTGAACAGCTTGGAGAATCCAGAGCATCTGTTATAATCATATGAGGAGTACACTATAATGAAGAGAAAAAAAAATATTGCATTAAACAGAAACAATATTAGACTATTCTGAAAAATTTACTCTGGAGCATTAGGAAAAATATAGAAAACAAGTCCACAAAGAGTATCAATAATTCATTTTATTTTATTTTTTGGTACCAGGGATCGAACTCAGGTCCTTGTGCTTGCGAGGAAGGCGGTAGCTAAATCTCTGGCCCAATACTTCAAGTTTTAACAAAATTAGGAAAAAGTAGTAAAAGCCACCTGTTTGTATTATTTGTATCTCTTGATCGATGAGCTGAGTGCAGTAGGGAAACGGGCAAGGTGTCTTCATCCTAAATTGCTGAGTTGAGTTTGTTATGGGAAACAAGGGCTGTACTGTGTATTATATTTATTATCCAATAGATATAACTGATGTACTTCAATCAACCTAATCCATAAAAGTTGAGATTTTTAAGAGGGGTTTTTCAAAAGGATACAAAAAGATTAATAAATGATTTCCTTAAGACATTTCAGAATACAACACATACATTATACATGTACTATATATAAAATTAACTCTTGTGTTTCAAATTACAGATCGCACAGTATGACATCTTGCTCACAGGTAAGTTTCACTCTGAATCGCTCAACTGGATGTTAGTAGTGGTGACAAATCATCTACTGCCCTTACACATTCATCCATTTTACAAATACTGAACTCCCGACTGGGTGGGCATCCAGCAAGCTGCTGAGTACATAACCATAAAAACTGCCCTTGTTATGGACATCACACTTAAGTGTGGGGTATACCAAACAGATAGGAAGAAGTACACAAATAATGGTAACATGGCATAGGTGCTTTGATGGCAACGACTAAAGCATTATTAGATTTATTTTCCCCGCTATCTGATCTTGTATCTGAGGTTGGTGGGGTCTGCAGATGTGGAACCCCTGGCGGGCTGACTCTATGCCCTGCTGTATTCCTGATGTTCAATGCTGCTTTCCAAAGCTTCCCATCAGGAAGCAGAGGCTATTTCTCCCCATTTATTTATTTATTTTTGGAATATTTACTTTAAAACATTTTTTTTAATCTTTTAATAAATTTTATTTTAGGTCTGGGGATTTAGCTCAGTGGTTCCACTACCACCTGCCTCACAAGTGCAAGGGCCAGAGTTCAATCCCTGCTACCAAAAACAAAACAAAAAAAGTTTATTTTATCCCGTTCCTCCCAAAGTCCCTTCCCTTCTTACGTACAGAAGCTTTGTTTCCATCTTTTCCATTTTCACTTCTTTTCTTGTCCCTTCCTTCCTTGATCCCTTCTCCTCCCATGTTCCCCTTCCCATTTTTCAACATCCATTATAGTCATTATTTCCACTTTCGGTTCCTCACACCAGAGAAACAAGCATTATTAGATTTAAGAAAATAACGATTTTGAGCTGGGTGTGATGGTGCACCCCTGTGACCCTAGCACTTGGAGGCTGAAGCAAGAGATCGCTGTAAGTCTGAGGCCAGCCTGGGCTACACAGCAAGTTCAAAACCAGCCTGAACTACATAGTGAGACTCTGTCTCAAATAAACAAAAAGATTTTCATTTCATTCTTGAGTATAACTTTCTTTGAACACAGTCAAAGATAATGGATAAAAATTATAATGCTAAGCAATGTTGGAGCCAAGGCATCAAAAATTCATCACTGGGCCAGGGATTTAGCTCACTGGTACCATGCTTAAGTATAAGGTCCTGAGTTTGAACCCTAGTACCCCCCGCCCAAAATCATCGGTGTGTCAAAGACAGGAATCTGTTACTAAAATGTACTGAGTATTAAATACTCTATTTAAAATGAGATCTAATTAACTTGCAAAAATCTAATCACCCTATAAAATTGCATACTTACAATATAAGTACTTCCAAAGTTTATTCCAACCCATTTCTTCTTTTATATTCTAAAACATCTTCATGATGTTCTTTGATGAGCTACAAGTTAATAGTTAAAATTAGAAAGGTAATCTTTCTGGCAACTTAAACTTAAGTAAGGATATATTTATGCAAGAAGAACAGGAGAGATTAAAATAACTACCAATCTAGTTAGAAAGAAAAAGCTATGGGATTCAAAAGTCCAAAACACAGTGTTAACTACAATCTGATACAGTACGTTTTAGAAGGCAACCATTAAGAATATAACTTGTGTCAAAAAAATGATTTCATTTGGTGGGTAATAAATATTGAAAGCCTCACCACAGAGGGACTAAACCAACAGGACACAAGAGAAGTTGGTTATTAAGTGGGGTTCAGGCTGGCTGCTGTGTTATACTCCTAATTTTATAAGTCTGATACTGCAGTGACCCCCAGCCGTCAGCTATCTGTGTATTAACTGGATGCCAGAGACAGCTACTTTCCTAGAACCACTGTCTGGCAGAACTGCCACGGGAACAATGGCTCTTACACTAGGACAGTTGTGACAATCAAAGTCCCAATTTTAATCATTGGGGCTCTCCACAGCAATCAAACTTTTTAGGAAAACCCTTAAACTGTGTGTACATTTTCTTTTTCTTTTTTTGTACCAGGGATCGAACTCAGGTCATTGCACTTGTGAGGCAGGTGGCAGCACGACTGAACTAAATCCCGGGACCTTACGTTTTAATTCTTACAAATATCTATTGAAAAGCAGTAGTTTCTGTTAAATTGTAAGTGATGTGCAGCATCTCTTCACCTTTCCATGTCAAAGATCTGACCCACTTTAGTTTTGCTTTTCTGGTACCCGGGATCAAATTGAGGACCTTGTGTTTGTAAGGCAGGCATGGTGTCACTGTGCTAAATCCCTGCTCCTGACCGACTTTAAAGAGAAAATCCGAAATAAGGGGGCTGGAGACAGGGGGCAGTCCCAAAGACATCATATGTGAAACAAAAGTTCAAAATACTAATAAAGTAGATGCTTTTAGTTATCTTTCAACAATAATTTTCTCTTTAGAAAAGCAATTATTTCACAGTGGTCTCTGAAGTCAGGGGACCTGGGTTCTGCAAACTAATGTTTCCACATTTATCCATTTGTAAAGGGCCCACAATAACAGTATGGACCACATTATAATGTTCCAATGATTTAAGTTCACGTGGAAAGCATTTGACATAAGGATAACAGCAACAGGCTAGTATGCGCTAAAGCTAATTTCCAACAATGTATTTATATAAAACATTAAAACCCTATGTTTCCGGGGCCCAACATCGAATTTGTGCAACTGGTTTGTCCTTGTGAGGCCTTCCTAAACACCCCAAGAGCTTCAATACTCATCAATAAATGCAGGAGTGAAAGTACTGACTCTCACAAAATTATGCTAAGCACCAATAAGAGAAATTTCAACTTCATCAGTTTTTCCGTACCTCTGAACTCCTAATTTTCTTAGTCCTCTTTGGGATGTCCCTTTATGAAGAAATGCTATGGTGCCACAGTAACAGCCACAGCAACCATCTCGACCCCCGCAGGTTCGCAGCAAACACACATAGAACCAAAGGAAGACGGTGATGCCCAAGGTCAGCCCAACTTTCAGCCAGTTGGCCTTGTTGTCATCCGGCGGGTCCCGCACGTAGAACTTTGACCGTGCTGAAGCTGAAAGGGACAGAGAGAATCTGTAACTTACAGCCTTGCAAGGGGAAAAAAAAATTACGTGTGAATTATGGGATTACATTTGAACACCACTCCCGCACCCAA
>NW_022900919.1:36622306-36628239 GCF_012274545.1 Fukomys damarensis
TCGGAAACCTTCACCCACTCCTCAGTCTTCTGAGGGTGCAGCTTCACCTCCTCCGCTGGGACACCCATCCGAAGGTTCACTAAACTGTCCCTACCAGAGACAGAAAGCTGAAAATGAAGGTCGTGCTGAAAAATTACTAACGTTCGGATTATAATCTGGGTTTCAGGCGCGGTGCGGGAAACTGATCTTGTGTTTAGCTCACATTCACAGCCTCAGTCCCTCTTCACAAGGGTCACAGGGCATCAGCTGAAGACAGCGGCTCAACCGAGGTAACACATTACACCTGGTCTTTGAAAAGATCTCTCAACGGCTCCTAAGGTCCGTTTGAACTCAGGATGAAGCCTCCCAAGCTTGAGGTAGAAAGAACACCAGAAGTGAAAGCCTGATCCCAGATCTAGGGAACCTGTGTGACCACCCGCCAGGCCTGGACCCGCCACAGAGGCCTTGGGCTGTGGGCCTGGTGGAAACTGCCCTGCTCAAATCACCGCTCCTGCTCACTACATTTCAGCGCAGTGATGTTTAGTCAGATTACTGTCTGCATCTCATTTTACATCTGTAACAGGGATCCCACAGGGCAACAGGGCCAGTTGGGCAGCTAACAAAGTGTCCGGAAGTAATAATTAACTTGTTTTTGCCTATTAAGATAATTGTACTGATCAGTAGATTCATTTTGTTTTGTTTGTGTTGGTTTTAGTTCTTTAAAACAGGAAGGATCTCACTATGTACTCTCGGCTGGCCTTGAACTATGTAGCCCAAGCCCTTCTTGAACTCACTATGACCCTCCTGCCTCAGCCTTCAGAGTATTGGGATTACAGGTGTGTGCCAATACACCCCGCTCTGATAGGCAGGTTTTATTTTATCTTACACAATTGAACCAGATATTTGTGCAATTCATTTTCAGTTCAATCTGATGTCTCAAAGACCAAGGAAAAATATGTACAAGGCTGAGGCAGGAAGATTCCAACTTCCGGACTAGCCCAAACAATTTAGTGACTTAGCACCAGTACTGTAAAACAAAAACAAACAAAATAGTATAGATAGATGATAAATTTTAAACCTATTTAAAGCCATTTCTTTAAACCTAATGCCATTTAAATTTATTTTCCGAAGCAAAATAGATGTTAGCAAAACTTTTCCTATTTTTTTTAGCAGTACCATTTTAAAATCTTTTTTAAACCAACAATTAAGCCAACAACAAAGAATAATTGTACTCTTGTTTTCTGCCTCATTTTAAAATGAAAACAATGGCTCAGAAGGTTGCTAAATTGTGAGTCACTTTAGAGTCTGTAACCCAGTTTGAGTTCCTGGACTTATGCTCAATAAGCAAACTACCCAACTAATGCGCTGAGTCAGTGGTTGGCTCTCAACTTCTTGTCCACTCAGCAACCCGTCAGTTGTATATCCTTTCTGCAACACCCCTGGGAAACTTGTTCTAACAATGCTGTTGCTAGTCTCCAACAAGTTGAAACAGGAGCCATTTTTAGTCAGAGTATACAGAACCAGTGAGTAAATTACAAATTTCAGTACTTACAGTGGTAATGTCGTTTCGTTCTTTTTCAGAGGTGTGGTCACTGTATCTTTTTACTAGTGTATATTTTAGGAAAGTGATGAAATGTAAGCATTTCTCTCAGCATGTTTGAACTGTGGAACTCTACACTTGGAGCCGGCAGCAGAAGGTGAAACTCCATATTGGCGAGAGTCCTGATAAAGCAAGTCCAGCCAGGAGCTAATAGCTATTATATTTGGCAGAAGTTGCTTCCTAACCATCTCCTGAGTTTGAATGCTAAATCCTTATTCATGACCCAGGTGAAGAGACCAGGGTTTTTTGAGTTAGCAGGTAGAAATACAAAGCTTTAGTCCTAGATTTTTCCACTAGGAAACATCTTATTCAACTCCTATGTCTGAGGGAGTTAAATAAGAGCAAGAGTTGAGGGCCAGGGATTTAGCTCAGTGGTTCTGCCACCTGCTTCGCAAGCGCAAGGAACCAAGTTTGATCCCCAGTACCAAAAAAAAAACCAGTACCAAAAAAAAAAAGAGCAAGAGTTGAAAATAATCTAAAATGCAAAAACACTATATACATGTTTATTGACTTAAGATACATAAAAATTCTACTGGTAAAATTCAGGACCTGGAGGAGGAAAGATTTCCTTTTGTGTCTGCAAGTTTAAAAACAATTTAACCCCAGAAGGGCAAAAGGTTAACATTTATTAAATCTGGGTGAAAAATAAATGTTTGTTTTTCTATGAAATGTAAATAATTACTAACATATAGATGTTAAAGACCATCTTACACATGTGAAGAACATCTTACATTTAACTTTGGATATGGACTTCCTAGAAGTTTCTGGAAGCCCAGCTGCCATTCACAGTATAACTTAAAGGAAATCTCTATTTGTCAAATAGTGCTGATCAGAATAGACACTGTAGGCTATCAAGTCATTGACTGGTCCAACTATTATCTGTGGGTGCATTTTATCTTGGAAATGAATCAGATAAATGTTGAAATGAGACAAATATTCACTGAGTCTTAAAAATTGTTACTTATTTGTCATCAGCCAAAAAGAATTGACATTTGCCAAGTTACTGGATTGTACTGGTTCATCTAATCAGATCCTCATCCAGTAGAAAGGACTATTTGTTTTGAAAATCAGAAGTTTGCTTCCCTTGCCAGGCATGGTGGCGTATGCCTGTTGTCCCAGCACTGGGGAGACTGAGGCAGAAGGATCATGTGTGTTGAAGGCCAGCCTGAGCTACATAGTGAGACCCTGTTTCAAAAAAAAAAAAAAAGTTGCTTCTCCTTAGGAAAATAGAAGGTTATTTACAGGAGAAATTAAATACAGGAATATAAAAGTAGAACATTATATGTGGAAAAGCCATAGCATATAATATTGCTATTGGGAATTTTGGATTTGAAGCCAGAGATTGGAAACCCATTTTAGTGGCTAAACTAAAATTATCACCTATAGTTAGTACAATTTTCTTGGAGTGAATTTTTTTTTTTTTTTTTTAAACAGGGTCTCACTATGTAGTTGAGACTGACCTGGAACTCACTATGTGTAGCCCAAGCTGGTTTCAAACTCAGTGATCCTCCTGCCTCAGCCTCCGAAGTGCTGGGTTTACAGGTGTGCACCACCACGCCGTGTTGGGGTTGGGGAGTGTCTTTTAACAGTGCAGATAGTTGAAAGGTCTCCTGAGGGCAGTAAATTTTGCTGTATAAATTTTAAAAGTGTAAAATAGTTGCACATTGTGTGAAATGATTCATAATACAAAGAATGCTACCAACTAAATTCAGGCTCTGGGGAGATAAGGGTGAAATGGACTTGAAAAAACTTTAGACTCTCACTGAAAGGCCATTTGGAAGCTTTACTGATGGCTGTTAATGAAATGACTCACGCATGTGGAAGGCGCCCCATTCAGTATTGGAACAGTTCCAATATTCTTCGGCTTCCAAGATTTGAGGATTTCTAACGATGGGCAGCTCAACACTCAGTACTAAGCAGCAGCCTGACACCAACTCCAGGGAGTCGGTGGCTCTGAACTTCTTGATCGACTACACCAAGGTGACTGGTCCAGTCCGTTGCCCGGCCCTGCACTGTATGACCTCAACAACGAAATAAAATCACACACTTTATCCTTCCCAGCCTCCTCTGGCGGTACAAATGTCACTTCAGAAGTGGCTATCGGCCTTTCCAGGCAATAGTCACGGATATCCCAGCCAGCCAGGCCCACTCAACAGGTCAAGCTATTTCATGCTTTTCAAACTCCAGAAGCCCCTTCCTCTTCCAGATCTGTTCACAAGCTCCTACCATGGCGAACCCTTCCTCTTTTCCCTTTCGCCTCTGCTCCTCCATTAGGCGCTTCAGCCAGGATCCACTTCAGCGCTCCTTGGACACCTACATCTGCATTTTAGCACTTCAGGCTCAAACTCTGATCACACAGCCCGGAAGAGTCTACCCAATGAATGAAAGACCAGTTTAGCAAGAAAGACCAGAAAGGTTATTTTTGAGGAGGCAGCGGTTGGAAGCGTAGCTGCTTGGCGGTACGGTCAATATCCCAGGACCGCCGCGTTGAGCAGCGCTGTAAGCAACAGGCAGGGCCCGCCCAGAGCCCCGGCCTCTTAGCCTCCGGGTTCCCGGCAAGCTCCACGGTAGAGGGTGGGGAGAGAAGGTCATCACGCGTGCGCAATAGGTGTGACCCGGGTGGGAAAGCTCTCTGCGTCCGCCATTTTGGCTGCCTCTGTCGGTCTGTTCAGTTACCACGTGAACCGCCAATGGAGACCCGTGGGGGGGAGGCGGCGGCAGCTTTAAGTGAGAAAGGAAAAAAGACGAGAAGGAGGAGCGGGGGTGTCCCGGAAAGGCGACGCGGCGACACCCGAGGCCTGGTGGTGGCGGTAGATCGGGGTATTCAAGGCTGAAGGAAACAGACTGACCGAACCGGGTGGTGGCGGGAGCAGCGGGAGGAGCCGGAACGATGCCGGCGGCCGTGAGCCTCCCGCCCAAGGAGAACGCGCTCTTCGAGCGGATCTTGGTAAGTGTGAGGCTGCTGGCGTGCAGCGGGGATGATTTCGCCGGTAGCCGGGCCTGTCACCCTTCACCTCGGCCGGGCGAGCGCCGGGGCACCCCTGCCCGGACCCCGCCTTCGTAGTACTAGTGGGGCCGGAGCCGCTCCTTCGTCCCCTCCCCGTAGTTCCCACTTCGGCCCGCGCGCTGAGGGGCACAGGCTCCCCGTTCCTGTCCCCACGCCTGAGCGGGCCTGGTTCCGGACTAGGCCCCGACCTCCCCGGCTGCCAGACTGGTAGTTTTCGCCCTCCCTGAGCAGAGGGAGGAGAGGCCTGGCCCTCAGCAAGGCAGCGGGCAGCACGCGGGGTAGAGGCGGCGCGGTTGGTGTGGGAATTCTGCCGGCAGGCCGGGGTGGCACCCTTGGAAGGAACAGGTGGTGCGGATGCAGCTCGACTCATTCATCGCCCAGCCGCAGCGCTTCTCCTTCCATCGTGCGTCCCTCCCTCTGCCTCCTTTCCTGGGATTCACCTGTCTCCGCCCGGCCGGGGTCGCTGAGTGCCCTGGGAGGAAGGAAAGGAGGAGGGAGTTTAGTTGAGGGAAGGAAGCTTTCCGAGAGCCACCTCCTTGTAGTCAGCTGCATGCTTGAGCCCGCAACTCCTTGGCCTCTCTTTCCCTCCTTTCTGGAGCGGAGAAGAGACGTTTATTTCTTAGTTTCCGAGCGGGAAACAGCCCCACCCCATACCCTCCTCGGGAGGTGGGGCCCTTTACGAGGGGCGGTCCGGTAGGAAGTGAAAAGTTGAGAGCCTTTAGTTGAGACAGACTTTTTTCGTACACTGATGCAAAAACTTTGCACAGAATAGAGACTATAAGAACTTTTTAGGTGATTCTTGGCACTGGCTCAGGCTCATTCCCTGCATTTCAAATGTGTACAGTTGGCGTTGTTTAAAAACCATAAATACATTTATGTTTGTAGCGGGTGTGTATATTGGAGAGTATGTGCTGTAGGCTTGGCGCTATAATTAATACATTGTAACATATTTTTCATTTGGTGTTTAACGTGGGGGGGTGCTTCTTTTCTGCAAACGTTTCTTTATGAAAGAATTAACTCTACTTGACAAATTTAAGACTAAAATTTTGGAGGGTGTGTGAAAACTCTTACAATTATAATTTGTCACTTTTTTGAAAAGTAGGACTCTGAGGACCCAACTTTTCTAGAAATAATCATCCTTATCAAAATAACTTTGATTTTACCAAAATTGCCCATATGTATTACAGATTGAATCTTGCTAACTTGCCAAGAAGGTCCTCAAATTTTCAATAGTCCAGACTCAGTCTTCCAAGTGCAGGGATTTCAATTCATGTTGAACAACAGAAAGTCACATCCAATTCCACATAACTCTTGGTTACCCTGACGTTTTTTTTTTTTTTTTTTTTT
>NW_022900919.1:36628407-36642808 GCF_012274545.1 Fukomys damarensis
TTTTTTTTTTTTTTGGTACTAGGGATTGAAGTCAGGACCTTGTACTTGCAAGGCAGGTGGCTGTAACACTGAGCTAAATCCCTGACCTCCTTTTGTTTTGTTTTGAGAAAGGGTCTTCCTATATAGCTCACACTGGTCTTAAACTATGTAGCCCAGCATGGCTTTGAACTCTCAGCAATCCTCCTGCCTCAGCCTCCCAAGTGCTGGGATTACAGGCCTAATTGAATTAAAAAAAAATTTATCCCAGTCCCCCCTTCAAGCCCCCTTCTTTCCCCATGTACAAAAGCTTTGTTTCCATTTTTTCCTATTTTCATTGTTTTTCTTGAGGACTAATTGAATTCTTAAGTGGTGGGTTGTAACATAGTTTTAGGAGAATAATAATCATTTTTTTGGATGCTAGGGATTGAACCTAGGGCCTGTTGGTGTTACAAGGGTGTCCTACTACTGAGCTGCATACACCCTCCGCCCTTATTTCTTAGACCTTAAACAGGTAGAATTATAACATAGCTTTATTACAGTTTATTTCCTCGGTCCCCCTCCCCCTTTTATATGGTGTTGGGGATGGAACCCAGGGCTAAGCATAAGCTGTATTACAGTTATAATCCCAGCCCCTTCTTCAGCTCTTCAGCGTTGAAAAAAAATCAAGATGAAAAATTGAGAGTACCAGCAATACTCATAATTTTTTTGCCTACATTTAGCATGTTGTCATATTTGCATTCTCTCATTGTTATATATATGAGACAAAAGTAATTGGTTGGCATAATACTTCATTCCTAAATACTTCAACAAGCATTGTGCTGTATAAACCATTCACAGTCATTCTCTGATATTGGCTCATTTCATTCATATTCAGACTTTTCCATCTGTTAGCATTGTTTTATTTTATTTTATTTTATTTTATTTTTTATTTATTTATTTTTGGTACCCGGGATTGAATTCGGGTCCTTGTGCTTGCAAGGCGGGCCACCGAACCGCTGAGCTAAATCCCCGGCTATTAACATTGTTTTTAAAAATTAAATTTAGCACGGTACATGCCTGTAATCTCAGCACTCCAGAAGCGGAGGCAGGATCACTGCGAGTTTGAGACCAGCCTGGGCTACATTGTGAATTCAGGTCAATCTGAACTACAAAGCGAGACCCTGTCTTAAAAACAAAACAAAACCAGACAAAACAACCCCCCAAAACCCAAATATTAAACTTTTGATTCTAAGATAACTGTAGATATAGTTTGTGAGATCCTTTGTATCCTTTGCCCACTTTTCCTGACACTAAATAATGCCTTGCAAAACGTATGGATCATAATCATGACCTTGATACTGTTCTCTTTTGTTGTTTGCAGTATTAGGGATTGAATCTAGGGTCTTCACACTGAACTACATCATTGACCCCCTTTTATTTTTAATTTTTGCAACAGGGTCTCACTAGGTAGTCCAGGCTGAGTTTGAACTTGTGATTCTCCAAACTTAGCCTCCCTGGGGTTACAGACATGCGCTACCAGGCCCAACTCTGTCTGCTGTTCTTATTCACATTTCCCCCGTTTTGCTTGTAGTCATTTGTGTGTGTTTAGCTCTGTGCAGGGCTGGCTGTTCTGTGTGTCGATTCTACTTCTGCAGTCAAAACACCGAACAGTACCATCAACAGAGCATCCCTGGGTTACCCTTGTAGAGCCACATCTGCCCACCTCGTCCTCTATCCCCAACCTCTAGCTGTCACTGCTCTTTTATTTATTTAGTCATTTCACAGAGTTTACTAAAAAGAAGAATTGTGCAGTAGAATCTTTTGGGGATTTTTTTTTGGTGTGTGTTGGTGGGGGTGGTTTTTTAATTTAGCACAATTTCCTTGAGATTCATCCAAGTTGCTTCTATTTTTGTTTTGAGCCAGGGTCTCCCTGTGTAGTTCAGGCTGGCTTTAAATTTATGGTGATCCTCTTGTCTCAGTCTCCCAAATTCTGGGATTACCGTTGCTCGCTGCCACAACCAGCTATGTTTTCCTTTTTGTTGCTGAGTACTATTACATGATACAGATTTACTATAGCTTATTTAAACATTCATAGAATAACAGTTCTTGATTAAGCATCTTAGGTTTTCTCTGGTGGAATAACAGTGCTAAGGGATTTATTGTAACATGGTATATGCAAAAAAAGAAAAAAAAACACTGGAAAAAAAAAGTAAAGGAGATATAATGTCCTTATTTTCTTACCTTAGGAAAGAGGAAAATATTATTAACCAAAAGAGTAGTTGGTAATGTTTGTCTAAAATTGCTTCTACTAGCTGGGTACCTTGACTTATGCCTGTAATACCAACACTTGGGAGGCTGAGGCAGGAGGATCACGAGTACTGGGCCATCCTGGGCTACAGAGCAAGACCTCGTCTCAGAACAAACAGCAACAACAGAACAAAAAGCCACCAAAATGACTTGTACTTCCTCAGCTTTTTTAGTAAATTAGCTGCTTTGATTTTACCGCTCCACACACACACACCTGATAAAGGAAAAGTTGGACATATTTTTAGACTTTATGGTCAAGTATTAGTAGCTTGGTAATTGTTATATCATTCTGTGAGTGTTCAGTTTTTGAGCTGCTGCTTTATTTGTTGTACCATACATGTTTGTAGACTTATGTAGGAGATGAAGTTAGTTTGTAATTTCTAAAAAAATTGAAACCTCAGTTTCTTTATTTTATTTTTTTTTGGTATTACGGTTCGAACTTGGGACCTTGAGCTTGCGAGGCAGACGGTGGCACCACTGAGCTAAATCCCTGGCCCTATTTTTTCTCAATTTCAAAATAATGAAATATTTGGCTTTTAATTGTTCAGTTGAAATGTGGTTTAAACATTAGGTTGCAAAATTTCACAGTTTGCACTGGCTTGTCATGGCTTGATCTAGGCTGGTTGGTGCCTGAAGTTTTGTTGCACATTTTTGGCCTCTTTTTCCACCCATACTAGGTTAGGGTTTTCTTACTAAGAATTGTTGTAAGTTGGTTACAATATCTGCATGTTTCTTGTCTATAATTTTAGAAAAAGGGGAAGCCAAATATAATGTGTTATATGTTATTGTTTTATATATATTGTTTAAAGAGTTGTGTTTGAGCACCAGTATAATGACACACACTTGTAATCCCAGCCCTCTGGAGGCTAAGTCAGGAGGATTTCAAGTTCCAGGGCAGCTTTGGCTACATAGTGAGACCCTGTCTCAAACAAAGCTTTCTTTTTCTTTTGTTGTAGTTATTTTACACTGGTTTAACTTATTTGAAAAATTAAGTTGTTAGAAAATTGTTGGCTTTAAAAGGTACATTGGGTCTTTACACCACTTTCTTACGATCTAAGGTAGGAAAGGTGAGGTTGTGAGAGCCGGAGAAAATAACACTTTTTTAGGGTTTAGTCCTTTTGGGAAAGTTAGCTTGCCCCTGCAGAAAGGGATTGCTAGGTTGGTTGTTTTTCTTGTGTCTTTCTTCTCTTTTGTGTTCTTCAGATACTAGTGTGAGTAAAGAAAAATAATCCAAGATGGGAATACTTAAAATGTAGACTATTGATAAATGTGGGGTTGGATTTTAGCCCGAATGATTTATGTTGTTATGAGTCTGAAGGACAGAATTTTACTTTCCTGTTAAAGTGGTTAAGAAAAATAAGCATAACATGTTGCTAATATTTGACTTACTGAAAACATACCGTTTTCCTGGCTCTGCCCTGGATGCCTTAGAGAAGCAGTGCACGATAGAATTTTCTGTGATCAAGCCAGGTATGGTGACACAGCCTGTTATCCCAGCACTCAGGAGGCTGAGGCAGGAGGATCACCAAAAGTTCAAGGCCAGCCTAGGCTGCATAGTGAGTTCCAGACCAGCCTGAACTACATAGTGAGACCCTGTCTCCAAAAAAAATTTTTTTCTGTGATTGTGAAAATGATCTGTATTAGTTCTAATACAGCCATTGGTTACACATAGCTGTTACTTCAAATGTGGCTGGTGTGATTGACAACTGAATTTTTAATAAATTTGAGTTCAAACATGGTGAACGTTTACCACTGTGGACACAGTACATTTTTTCTTCTCTCTGGGGCTGGGAATTGAGCCAGGCCTTTGCATGCATTAGGCAAGTATCTACCACTGAGCCCCATCCCCCATGGGACAGTACATTTTTTAAGAGTCCTTTCTTTTTTCGGTATGCTTGTATTCATGTATCCAATGTAAGTATTTTTTGAAACTGTTACATTTTGTTTGTCTGGAAGAGGGGATAAATCCATTGCTGGTGACTGGGAAGGTGGGCTGGAGTGAGGTGGGCTATGTTTGGCAGGGGCTGTGGTTTGGAATCTGCTTGGTCCCCCCAGAGCAGATGCCAGGATCATTGGAAACACTGGTGGGTTGGGCAGGTCTGTATCGTCCAGTGCTGTCCCAGGCAGCTTGTCTGGCGCTGGGCACAGGTGAGGCCAGGGATGAGGAGGGAGGAGCAGCCACGACAAAAGTGTCCTTGTCACTGCAGGGTCCTGTTGCAGCACGAGTCATTGTGGTCCTCCTCTCTGTGTGGCAGTAAAACCTGACCCGTGACTGGTTCTCGGGATTCTGGGCAAGGACACAGTGGGTGGCCTGGTACAAGATGCTGAGTCTCTGGAAAGCCTCAGGGTTCTTCACTGGGCTGCTATGGTGCCACCTGGCCTCAGCCTAGTTTTTTGTTGTGGTTGTTTTTTTGACCCAGGGTCTTCTTGTGTAGTTCAGGCCGGCCTTGAACTCACTGTGTAGCCCAGTCGGGCCTTGAATTTGTGACACTCCTGCCTCAGCCTCCCAAGTGCTGGGAAAGTCATGTCCCACCACGCCTGGCCCAGCTAGAGTCCTTTCTTAATCTTTTTTTCCCTTTCCTAATCTTGAAGCTTCTCAAGGTGGCCATTTTTATTAAGCAGACAGACTAAGATTAACAGTGAGATTAATCAGAAATCAGACTTAAAAACAATTTTTTTTTCATTTTGTTTCTTCAGATTTGTTTTTTAGGGCACTTAACATCATTCTTGTTTAGTATTTATTTTGGGGAGGAAAGGGGTAAGTAACAGTTGTAATAACTGTTAGGTGGTTGCAAATATAGGTAAGTTACTTCATATGATTTATTACCCCTGAAAATGTCTGGTTTTACAGTTAATGACCCTTGGGTTAACTTTAGTTGTGGATGAAATTTGTACTAGGGGTTATTAACAAGTAGGTTTCCATATGCACGTGAAAGGTCAGCTGATTGTTTTATTTATTTATCTGGCATTGTGCTGGGAATCAAGCCTACAGCCTCATGCATGCCAGGCTCTGCTGATTTATCTTAAGTTTATATGTGAGAATTCTAACTTAGTAGCGGAGTGTAGATACTTTAAAGTTGGTTTTGATATACCTTTCACTATACCGTATGTATTTAGAATATAACAAAGAAAAATATAAATAGAACAAATTTCTTCCTGCAGTGAAGCCCCTTTTATACATAGTAATTAATCAAAGTCTAAACATGAACATGCGTGCCTAAAACTACAATAAACTTCCTCTTCAAAGTACACCATTGTGGTGGAGCTGCGCAAAGTTGCAAATGCCTCTAATGCTAGTCTGGGAAGCTGAGGCAGGAGGATTGCAAATTTGAACCCAGACTGGTCAAATTAGTGACCTAATGAGACCCTGTCTCAAAATAAAAAAAAATTAGAAGTACTGGAGGTGTAGCTCAGTGTGATGGCCTTGGGTTGGACCAAACCCCCATTACCTCCCAAACAAAGTCCAAATGGCACGTGCACATCAGAGTGGGCAAGGGTGGAGAGGCATGGTTAGTGGGTGCAGGGATGCCAGAGCTCCTGATGTTCCCTGGCAGGGTGGGGAACTGTTGTTGTCACCAGTTGTGCCTCAGGAGGGTTTTGGTGCTTTCCAACACAAAGTAACAAATGTTTGGGTTGATGGATATACTTGTTACCCTGATCTGATCGTTCTACTTTGTATACATGTATTGAAATATCACTGTCCTCTCTCTATTTTTTTTTTGGTACCAGGGATTGAACTTGGGTCCTTGTGCTTTCGAGGCAGGTGGTGGAACCACTGAGCCAAATCTGTGGCCACTGTCCTCTATTAATATGTATGGTTACTGTGTGCCATTTGGATAATAAGAAATTACCAGAAAACTAAACGTAGTTTTGTTTTGATGTAAATATATTATATATCATTCCAATTTTAGTGTATGTGCTGTCAAAGCGAGCAAATATATTCTGTATTAAAATCATAATTTTTAGAAGTCTGTAAAAATTATTGAGAAGTAAAAACCTTTTGATGTGAATTCGCTTTTCTTTTAAATTTCTACTCAAATTCTTTCTGGAATGTGGTGTACTATGAATGAAATAAATACATTTTTATTTTAAATTAACAGTGCATATACTTTTGAATATTTTGTTAGAAACCTTAAATATTTTTTAAAAAATGGTTATTTTGGTTCAGAAGTTTAGGTTAAAAATACTTACTGCAGGGAATATGATATTGTAGTAAAATAATGACCACAGTTTTAGTTTTCAGTAGTGATAAGCAGCACTATATTCTCAGAAAGCAGACAGAAGCGTGCTTAATAGGAAACTAAATGTAACATTCTTGTCTGTCTCTGTTTCAAAGCCTTGTGGTCCTTGTGGGTCATTATTGGGGCTCCCGCAAAGTAGTCATTTGAAGATAATGGCATTGCCTTCTCTGCTCTGGTTTGAAGCGCTGGCTAGAGGGTGTTTCCATAGAGGAGCAGGAGGAGTGGAGTGGTGGGAGGGCGGACAGCTACTGCCAAGCACCCTCAGCCCAAGGGAGCACTCCTTGCTGTGCCTTCTTTCTTCTTTCATGTTTCTGCTTCTGTAAGTGCGGTTTTGGCAGGGCATTGGTTCAGATGCATCTTTCTTCATAAATGCATTTTGAGACAGAAAGCTGGGTCGCCTAAGGATTATATGTAAAGGACTGCTTGTTCAGAATTTGTTCCTCGGGCGAGGACCTGGCTTGAAACTTCTGTTTCTTTTCGGACTGTGCTCAGGTGGCCTTTAAATGCTGTGGGTACAAAGGCCTTCTTTGAACAGCAAGAGTACTTCTCTACTTCTTTGTCATTTTTGGTGGTTCCCACAGGGCCTTCAGCATGCTAGGCAGGTGCTCTACCAGAGCCACATCCCCAACCCTGACCTTACTTCCTTATTTCTTTCTTGCTTGATTTCTCTCCAGTATAATTTATCACCATGTAATATATATTTACTTGTATACTTATTACATATATTCCACAATTAAAATGTGGGCTTTTGAAAATAGGGACTTTGTTTTCTTAATTGCTGTGTTCACATTGGTTAAAGTGAGGTAACACAGTAGATACTTAATACATATTTCTTGCATGAAGTGAGTCTTAAAACAGTGATTACAGGCCAAGAGAAAGATCTTTGGATTGTGGGCTTGCATAAATATTTTGGGAGGAAGGAGTTAGGTTGAGCCTTGCTATTGTATATGAGGTAACTGTAGGATACCAGACAGAGCCTGTATTATCTGGTAATACTTTGAGGTTTCATTTATACCCGTAGAGTCAGTTTGTATCACTGAAAGCGCTAAAAGTTTTGCCATCACTGATTTATACCACTTAAATCATGATATTAGCTTGTTTACATGGTCTTCCTCTCATAAAAACATTAATAGGAGGAAAATTTTATTATTATTTCTTTATTGGTGGCTTTAGCATTGGAGAAAAAGTATCTGGTTAAAATGATTTTGTTGTGTGGAGCCTGCTGAATTGAATCTCCAGATAGAAAGGATCAGCCGTGTCATTTCTTGAAATTCTGCAGCTGATAAGGTTGGAGACCACTATATATGATACTTTTAAATAGGAATATAAAATGATGGGAAAATTTTAGGTTAGAGTTACTTTATGAGTTTTTCAGAAAATTAAAAATTCAGCTGAAATACATATTAGAATTTAGCAAGGTATCCTGGGCAGTCTGTGTAGGAAAGAGAAGAGAGCAAGTCACTTAATCAGAGAACTCGGCTAGCATTCACATCTAAGTGCAAGTTGCTGTTTGTTTAGGGGCAGTGTCTCTGTAGAAGAGAGAAAGACTTAGATTCTTAGTAAAAAATGATTCCAAAAAGTGTCACTTGCTAGTTCTGTTGTTGAGAAGTGCAGATGAAGAGTTTTGAAGAGTGATAGGTTTTAACATTAGGGTATATGGAAGATATTTTGTGGCATGGCTGTGTTCTTGAGTTTGAGGATACCTGGGATGCCAGCTGTACACATAAATGTCAAAGCTCTTTTATGATGCAGGCTGCACAAACTGGTATTACAGTTGTAACTTGGTCCAGCTTGGAAGCTCATTCCTATAAGCCCAACATTCAGGAGGCGGAGGCAGGAAGATCATCAGAGTACAAGGCCACACAGCTCTATAGTAAGTTCAAGGCCAGTTTGGAAAACAGAGTGAGACCTATCTCGAAACAATACCACCACAATAAATAAAGTTGTAACTTTAAAGAAACTAGTTTAACTTGTTGTATTTAGGTTTCCCTCCAAGATAAGGTATGAATTATGTTCTTCATTCCTTACAATGATATTAAAATAATTCCTTAAAAATTTAATTTAATAAAAGCAATCTCCTTTTCAAAAGAAAAATAAAAATTGCCCTGTAGAAATAAATTATGGTGAGTCCAGTGTTTTTATGTGGTGTTCTGTACTTGGTGAGTTTTTGTTGTTGTTGTTGTTAGTTTGATGTGAACAGATCTTTTTGTTTCTGTTTTTGTTTTTGTTTTTTTGAGACTGGGTTTCACTATGTAGTTTAGACTGACCTGGAACTCACTGTGCAGCCCAGGCTGGTCTCACACTCACAGTGATCCTCCTGCCTCAGCCTCCTGAGTGCTGGAATTACAGGCTGTACCACCACGCCCAGCTTAATGTAAACAAATCTTAAATTGAAATAATTTGAGATAAATTGGTAAGTTAAGATAAATTATCATAAGATCTTCTGGGAAAACTAGTGTTATTTGAAGCTTTATCTGATTATGTAAAAGGAGAAATGAAAGTTTGCTTTTGAAAAACAATATATCTACACAAAAAAGCCTACCCTTAGATTGGCTGATTACTCCCACATGTGGTTGAATGCAGGCTTTATTTTTTCTTTCCATGGCAATGACTTACACTTCATATGTGTGTGTGTGTGTGTGTGTGTGTGTGTGTGTGTGTGTATGTATTTGTTACATATATTTACATGGGGGTTTGATACCGGGAATCGAACTCCAGTCCTTGTGCTTGCAAGGCAGGTGGCAGAACCACTGAGCTAAATCCCTGGCCCAGTGGCTTATACTTTAAATGGTACCATTTTTAGAGAGCTCTCCTTGGCTCTTACTAGGTCACCTTTGATTATCAGTGCTTAAGGATTGAATCAGCCTGTTCTGCCTTATGTATAGATAGTTCTGCTATACATACACATTCTTAAAAGTCACAGTGGTGCAGATTTAAGGGATAAAAACCCAAAGGTTTGCCTCGCAAACACAAGGACCCAAGTTTGATCCCTGGTACCCAAAGAAAGAAAGAAAGAACCTGAAGGTTTATGGGGAAAATGGGGTTGGACACAACATTCAAAAATGCTATTAGTGACAACCGGGCGTGATGGCACACCTGTAATCCCAGCATGAGGGAGTCTGCATTGGTGGTATAGTGGTGAGTTAGCTGCCTTCCAGCATGATGGAGGCTGAGGCAGGATCATCATGAATTCGAGGCCAGCCTGGGCTGCATAGTGAGTTCAAAGCTGGCCTGAACTCTGTAAAGAGGCCCTGTCTCAACTTCCCACCCAAAAAAGAAAAATGAAAAACAAATTTTTTCACATTTTGTTTTGTTTTTTGATATAGGGTCTCACTGTGTAGTTCAGGCCCTCCTTTTTTTTTTTGTTTGTTTGTTTGTTTGTTTGTTTGTGTTGCTGATGCCAAACTGGTCTTCTCAGAATTTCAAGGGTTTCTTCCTTTGTCTAGACTGAATTGTTTACCAGGACATGTCTTTATGTCAGCTATCAGGAAAAGTTTTCCTTGATATGTGGTTTCAGGAGGTAAATTGATGTTTTAAATAGCTTTGCTGTAATACGTGTTTATATTTGCTTCTTTTGCTTCTTAACTCCCAGAATGCAGAGATTACAGATGTGTGCCACGTGCCAGGCTTACTGTTTCCTTTTTCAGTGTTCTTTGCCTGTGGGATCTATTTTGCCTCTCTTCTAAATCCATTATTCTTTGTTTTGTTTTTTTTTCAACCTCTATTTCTTTTCATCACATCTGATCTCTGTAGGGCATCGTGTAGTTTATCTTAATTGAAATTCAACCTGTTCCTGGTTTTTTGGGGGGGTACTGGGGATCGAACTTGGATCCTTGGGCTTGCAAAGCAGGCGGCGGAACCATTGAGCTAAATCCCCAGCTGGAACCTGTTCCTGTTTTACATGTTCCTATTATTTGTCAATCAAGTTTTGAGTTTCTGCTTGAGGTTTCCTTTTTTAGTCTGTATTTCTTATTTAAGTATAATTTGTGAGAGTATTACATTCCATCTTTCCTCCGTTATTGCTAGGTTCTCTTGTTTCTGTGTTCCAGTGGGTTTTTTATTTTTTATTCCTCGTAAGTAATGTTATGTGTATACTAGGTCATTTTTTTTCTATTCTTCTGATTTGTGCTTCACTTTTACTTGAGCAACAAAAGGCAATCTTAAGTTGGGTGTGAGATTTGGGTAGTTTCATCAGTCTCTTAGTTCAGCATTCTTATTTGTTGGTGTCATAGATTCTGTTTTTAAAATGAATCTCTCCTCCCAATAGCTTGGTCTTTTTTTAGTAGAGCTTTTGTCTTCAGGTCACTTCCTACTTTCCCTTCTTCACCATCACCTCCATGTGACACTTCTGAGGTGCTCCCCTCTCTCCCAGTAGCTTGCTAAAACTGTCACCTTTGATCTCACAAAATTTTCTGAGTCCTTTCTTTTTGCCTCCCCAATTGCCACTGCTCACATTATCATGTTTTGGATCTGCTGTTGGCACTTCCTCTCAGAGGGTGACTTTTAGGTGGTGCACGTACAGTATGCAGTCACCTCCAGGACTGGGCTGTATTGCTCTCTGGACATTTGTCACCAGAACTTCTTGTTTTGGATGTTTATGCACTTAGATGTGAATTGGAATTTTTAGTTACTTTTCATCTCATTGTGTTATGGTATCAGTGATGGCTGATTTTTTTTTTTCTCTCTTTCTAGGACTCTGGTTTTATGAGGATTTATGGAATGTTTAGAAATTAGAACTTCAGCTGGGAGTGGTGGTGCACACCTGTAATCCCAGCACTCGGGAGGCTGAGGCAGGAGGATCGCTGTGAGTTGGAGACCAGCCTGGGCTACATAGTAAGTTCTAGGTCAGTCTCAATTACATAGCGAGACCCTGTCTCAAAAAAACAAAACAAAACAAACAAACAAAAAAGATTAGAACTTCATCTTTTTATGTGTTCTGCTTGAAAATAATAGTCCTGGGCTGGGGATTTAGTTCAGTGGTTCTGCCGCCTGCCTTGTGAACACAAGGACCCGAGTTCGATCCTCGGTACCAACCCCCCCCCCCCCAAAAAATAATAGTGCTGGCTTTAAAATAACTTTTTTTGGGGGGGGGGTTTGAGACAGGATCTTACTATGTTGTTGAGACTGACCTGGAATTTACTATGTAGCTGAGGCTGGTCTCGAACTCACAGGATGAACTCCTGCCTCAGCCTCCTAAGTCCTGGGATTACAGGTGTGTGCCACCATGCCCAGCCTTTAAAATAATTTATAATCCAGATTTTATATAATTGAGTAATAGGTTATATTTCTGTTTCTCTCTCATCATGATCATCCCATTGTTTTCCAAGGATAATTTATCATTGAAATAATTATGAATTTCTGTTATGCAGCTGACTTTCAATCATGTTTATACTTGGAGCTTTACAGAGGTCTGTTTGTACAGTATTAAGTAGAAATACTGTATTCTTCCCCCCTGTTTTGGTACCAGGGATCAAACTCAGGACCTTGCGCTTGCAAGGCAGGTGAAGGAACCACTGAGCTAAATCCCTGGCCTCATCTTTTTTTTTTAATGACATAATTTCATGCTGGAGGGGGGAAAAAAGAAATCTGCTACATTTTATTATACATTAGCAGAAGTATAGTATATAGAAAGCAGATGGTGATTATTATGCTCAGTTCTGCTACTGGAAAGATTATATCTGTGAATTTTGTTTTTGGTTCCAAAACTTCCTGATTAGACCAGTGTTTCCTTAATGTCAGTACTCCACAAAAACATAAAATTTCCACAGACATTTTTTGTTTTATTCCTTTTTTTAGATAATAAGATGTCTTTGTTTTGTGAAATACTGATTTTTAAAAATTATTTGTTTTGGAAAGTAAAAATTTAGCAACTATTTCAGCTCTTCAGTTTGTTTTTTGAGATTTTACTGGTTTGAAAAATATATAGGAAGTGTGGAAACAATGTGGTATGAACCTTAGAGAGTGATCCAGAATGTGAAGGAAGAACCTTTCATTTAAGGAACAGCTAACTGAACAAAGATGTTTAGCTTGAATTAGGGAGGAGGGAAGATCTTAGAAACTAAACTGTTACAGAGCTGGAGTACTGATTTAGAAGGAGAAGGAGTTTGGATCTGCTTATTTAAAAAATTTTAGCCAGGCATGGTGGTACACGCCTGTAATCCCAGCACTCGGGAGGCTGAGGCAGGAGGATTGCTGTGAGTTTGAGACCAGCCTGGGCTACGTAGTGAGTTTTGAAGTCAGTCTCAACTACATAGACCCTGTGTCAAAAAACAAACAACAAAATTGGAGGCTAGGAGAGTACCTTGGTTGTAGAGTGCTTGCCTAGCAGGAACAAGGCTGTGGGTTCAATCCCCAGCACCACAAAGAACAAAACAAGCTTGTTTTTAAATAGTGTACTGGCACCAGACTTAGCTGTGTGTGACTGCTTGCTTCAGATGACATTTAAAGTCCCTTTATATTACCTCAATGGTCTTTCTTAATTATTATTACCAGGTGGTTTGTTGTTTTGTTTTTTGAGATTGGATCTTGATAAATCAGAGTTGCCCAGGTTGGACTCAGACTTGGCACCTTCCTGCCAGAGTACTAGGTGGGCATGTACCACCACACCTGGCTTAGTGTTAATACTTTTATTAGCTTTGCCTCCTTCTAGATCTGTGATGATGAATCATTTAGATCTTTCAGTGGTACAAACGGCCCACTGCAGCACACATGCCAAAGGTTTGCCACCACTGCTTTAGACTGTACACTTGTAGGAAGAAACCTGTGCCTCTCAGTTCTTTGTATTTTCTAAAGCATTCTTTCACATAATTTATATACTCCAAATAGCTTTGACTGTGTGTTTGATAAGTGAAAAGGCAGAGGGCAGGTCAGGGAGACTCAAGCATGATTTAGGTCTCAGTCAGGGGCTCAGCCTCGGCTCCTGTTTTAGCTGAATGGGCCTAAAATAGTTCAGGTTCTTGTGTACCACAAGGAAAGAATTGCCAGGCATACACACTGTAGTATGTAGTAAGGAGCTACATTTATTGAAGATCCGGGGACAGTAGCAGCAGGAACAGCAAGAGAGAAAAAGGACAAAAGACAACTGTGGCCTCCAGCATTTAAGGGACAGACATCTCTGACTCTAGGAGCCTCCCACTGCCTCTTCTCTGGTATCAGAGTCATGCCACCTAGGCATGGTGACCTCTTAGGCTGTTGTTATTTTGTTCTGTACCTCTTCCAAGACAGTGGATAACCATTAAGGTGGTGTTTCCAGTTGAATGGAGGGAAGGGAGTGACTCAGAGCGGTATGATAAGTAGGTACAGACCTAGTATGGGGTGGACTCAGGAGATGGCCTTTTATCTCCTGAGGGTACTGACTGACCCGGGCTTCTGAGGAGGGAGTCTGGAAAGTAAGAGCTGACAGGAGGGAGTCTTCTACAGCGTCAGTTCCTGAGAGATGATGACTTCTAGGGTACGGATCAGCCCTCAGGAGAGGACCACAAAGGCTGGAATATGGGGCACCTCTGACCATTTTGACCATTTGTTTTGTCCCTCATAGTAAAGATATAATTGAAATACAGCCTTATATGTTAGGCTATTGAGGGGTGGCCACATCTAGTTTTTCCCAAGTGGATATATAGGCAATTTGTTATTTCTCAGAGATATAAGATGATCTCTTTGGAGGGTCTTAGTGTGGAACTCGTCCCAGTGATGTAGGGAGGATAGATGGTAATTCCCAACATGCTAGTTGTCAGATACCCAGAGTTCATGTTCTCTGAAGTTGAAGAATTCTAAGGAACGACTGAGGCTAAGAGTAGGAAAATTTATTGGGGAACAGGAATGGGGAATAAGAATAGCTCCTGAGAGAGAGGAGGTGTCCAGAGTGGGTTGCCCACTAGTTTTTTTTTTTTTTTTTT
>NW_022900919.1:36642985-36651874 GCF_012274545.1 Fukomys damarensis
TTTAAACAGTGGCAAAGTGGCAAAGTTTCACATTTATTAAAGGTAGGAGAAAAACAAGGGAGGGGAAAAACAGGCTCTCCAGAGCCAGTTTGGGCTGAGGAAAAAGGGAGGAAAAAATGGGTAGGGTAGGCTATGGTGAAGATACACTATAGCCCCTTTAAAAAAATTTTTTTTTTATACAGGGTCTTGCTATGTATTTGAGGTTGGTCCTGAACTTACCATGTATCCCAGGCTGGTGATATTCCTGCCTCAGTCTCCTGAGTGCTGGGGTTACAGGTGTGTGCACTATGTGTGGCCTCAGTGGGTCTTATTTTGTCTTCAATTTTCAACTGTTGGACAATAGACTTATTTTAAGATATAATGTAAAACCAGAAGGAAAAATAGTCATCCTTAGGATTTTTTTCCTGGTTGTAGTAGTATGCCACATATTGTAAGACAGCAAAGACACAGCATATTGCTTATGTATGGAATCTCCAACTGAAAGAACTTTAGGAGGGGAGCTAAAGGTATTTTTCAGAGATTCTGTTTTCTTTACAAAGACATTTTAAAATTGAAGTACAATCTATTTACAGTAAAATGCATAAGTCTTGGGTATATCGTTCTTTTGTGACAAATGCATGTATCTATGCAGCTATTTTCCTTTCAAGATGTGAAACATTTCCCCTTGACCGTGTTGTTTCTGCTTTAAAATAATTTTTCTGTAATTAGTGAAGCTGGTTGGGTCACTTGTAAGCTGTATCTGATAAAACAGTGATGCAACTATTTAAATACTTTTACTGAGTGCTTACTCTGGTTTTCTCTTTCTATTGAACCCCAGGTCTCTCTCATGCTAAACACACTGAGCTACACCCCCAGTTCCTAGACTTTGCTACCTCCTTTTTTTTTTGAGACAAGGTCTTGGTAGGTAGTTCAGGCTGGCCTTGAACTCACTGTGATGTAACCCAGGCTGGCCTCAAACTTGTAATGTTCCTCCTGCCTCAGCCTCAGAGTGCTGGGATTACAGATGTGCACCACAATGTCCAGCCTCTACTTTCTAATTATGGATAATTTAAAACAAAAGAATACGGGCAGTAATATAGAAAAACCTACCTCCTAACATTGATAGTTATCAACTCTTATATCATTCTTTTCCACCTATGAACCTTAACCACTGGTTCATGTTGAAATCCCAGACATTTCAAGCAGGTTTGACTTTTATCTACCATGATTTGAGGCTGCATTCCTTTGACAGCCAAGGGGGAGAAAGTGCATTTTTGCATTAGTGGAAGGAAAATGATGGAAAGGTATATTTAATACTATTAAAGAAAATCACATAGTTTCTGCTAAATCTAGATTGCTTTTGCAATCATACATCACTTGATGAAGGGACTTTATTTTGAGAAATACGTTGTAGATGCCTTCTTCATTGTGCAAACATCACAGTGGACTCACTTAAACCTAACCAGTATAGGTGAGGTCTCCCCAGGGCCTCTTGATGCAATCGAAATGTGGTAAACAGAAGATGTATGTGTTATAGCATGGAATACTGTGTTACTGTGAACTTTCTGCTTTTATAAGTAGGAATGTAATCTAAAATAATGATAAAATACAGTGCAATATGTAAGCAAGTGACAGTTTTATTTTTATCAAGCATTACATATTGTGCCTAGTTGAGCTGTATGTGTTTCATTCTTATACAACTGGCTGCACAGTATGTTTATTATCACCAGCATCACAGGACTGTGTGAGCAAGCACTGTTGTGTGATGTTACTGTACCCACGGTGTCAGCAGGATGTTTGGCTTTCTCAGTTCCGGTATGACTTCATAGGATCACCACCACTGAAATGTTATGCAGCATGTGACTTCATTTCATTTACATTTCTTGTTATTATATTTTATTAATGTCAATTGACTAATTTTATTTTCCATGTAAGAAACTGCACTTTTAAAATTTTTATTTTAATTGGTCCACATTTGCAGTGCATGATAATTACATTTATTATGGGGAGTTGATTCATTTACGCCCTCACCCCATCAAGAATTTGTGCTTTTAGGGAACTATTTTTTAACAAGGATCTGAAAAAGGATAATGAACTTTTTTCTGCGATGGGTCACCTTAGGTATATTTGGGGGGCTTCTCCCTTGTTTTGTGGTTCTGGGGGTAGAGCCCAGGGCCCTGTGCATAGTAGGCCACAGCTCTACCACTACACCCTCCAGCCCCCATCCCCTATTGTTAGTGCAAGTAGATTTTCCTAGAATGATCGGTGAAACAATTGTCACTGTGATAAGTTCTGTTTCTTAACATTGTGCCCTGCTTGTGTGGTGCCCTTAGTGCTTTTAGTTCAGCTGTGGCATAGACAAAAAGTGCTTTATTCCCGAAAAGGTCCTTTTGGGACTCCTGTGACACAGATGCCTAAGACTTTGTACTTTTCAGAAAATATCATTTCTCTCTCTGTGTTCTTCAGATTGAATAAGTTCATTCATCCAGTATACTAATCTTTTTCCTGCTCTTGAGCGCATACAGTGAGCCTTCCTCCCCTCAAAGAAAAGTATTTCGACAGTTTTACTACTGACGCCTTGAGCATTTTCATAATAACTAATATAAAACCTTAAACATTTCTCTGATCTGTCCTTGGCAGTTGTTAATTGTCTTTTCTTAGGCAAATTGAGATTTTCCTGTTTGAATATTATTTTGATTTGTATATGACTCTTAGTGTTACATAAATTCTTGGATTGTGTGGATAATTTTTTAGCAGATCTAGTTAGGTTCAGTTAGTCCTAATTCCTATAGAATGTGTTTCTGATATCAGTTCACTTTTCAGAATCTTGGCAGTCCTGTTATGCCTCTCACATAGCCAGGCTAATGCCTGGGCAGATACTTCTTCGTTCGGTTCTCAGAGTCTTGAGTGTTGTGAGTAGGATACGATCCATGCATGAACCCGGAAGTTCATGGCAGTGTTGTGGGGATGCTTTCCTGTGATCTACTGAATGACTCCCCAGCTGCCTCTTTTCCTTCTGTGGCTCTAGAGGTAGGGCTTTTAGTTAATTCTCTACTGTGCAGTGCGCTTTTGTGACTCCCTGACTGGGTAGAGGTTTATTATCTTCATCATTCTCAAAGAACCAGCTTTTGGTTTTGTAGGTTTTCTCTTTTTTTGTTTTTTTCTATTTGATTGACTCTTACCTTTATTATTTCCTTCTGCTTCAAGTTTAATTTGCTTATTTTTCTAATTTCTTAAGGTAGAAGCTGAGATAATTTTTGAGAACTTTTTAATAGATTTTTTTCTGATTATTTTTACTGTTCTCTTGTTACTTTTCAGCAATTGAATTGTGATGTATCTTTGGGCTTTTGTCTGTCCAGCTTGAAGTTTGTTGAGATTTTTGATCTGTAGGTTCTTTTCCATAATTTGACAGTTTTTGATAATTTCCCCATGTTTGTCTTTATCCTATCCCAGTGTTTTGTTTTTTGAGATGGGGTCTTGCTATGTAGTTCAGGCTGGCCTTGAGCTTATTGTGTAACTCAGGCTGGCTGTGAACTTGTGGTGCTTTTGCCGGGGCCTCCTAAGTGTTGGGATTACAGGTGTGCACCAGTTCTTGGCCTGTCCTGCTTCTCTTGTTACATGTGTGCTCGACACTCTTATTAGACCACTTGATATTGTTTTGTTGGTCATTGAAATTCTGTTCTTTTTTTTTTTTTTAAGCAAAACATTTATTGATAGTTTTTTTTGGGGGATGCGGGGATTAAACTCAGGACCTTATGCTTGTGAGGCAGATGATGAAACCACTGAGGTAAATCCCCTGCCCTGTTGATACATTTTAGATATACATAATGATAACATTCATCATAGGGAATTTGTATCTGTACATGATGTATGATGTGTCTTGCTTCTTCTTTTCTTTCTTATCCCCCTATTCAGTCCCTCTTCCCCACCTTACGTATGTAAGCTTTGTTTCCATTTTTCCTTCTCTTTTCTTTTTTCTTTCTTCCTCATCCCTTTCCTTCAACCTATGCGTCATGGGCCACCGTTCCTGCCTGTTTGCATTTCTAGTCGTTCCCTGTCCCCCAGGTCTTTGGGTACAGTGGTCACTCTCATATTGGTATTGAATGCCTGCATCCTGTTACTTTCCTTAATTAAAAGGTTGGTTAATTTGTTTGCATAGATGCTTGTTCTTTTCAAGATTTGTTTTTAAATTTTAGTAAAGGTGGGGCAAGGAGCCCTACTCGTAAGTAATGGGCCTCTGGCTGGGGATTTAGCTCAGTGCTTCTACTGCCTTCCTTGTAAGTGCAAGGTCCCGAGTTCAATCCCTGGTACCAAAAAAAAAAAAAAAAAAAAAAAAAGGAATACTAAGTAATGGGCTTTCTGGGTTTTGCTGAATCCGGGAGTGTTTAATGAAGTCTGTTCAGTTGCATATTGGCTCTCAGTTTCTACCATCTGTGTACAAACACCAGTGTTAGGCTCAGGCTTCTTGGTAGTTCTGTGCCTGTGCCTGGGTTTGACATCCCCCCGCCACACCAGGTGTCGGTCAAACTCAGTGTCTTGTGTTTGCCAGGCAGACATGGCGCCACTGAACTAAATCCCCAGCCCTAGTAGACTTGCTCTGTATCTGTATGTCCAGTTTAACATTTAACCAAAGATGCCTGTGCAGATTTCTGAAGCTTCCTCTCTGTACAAGTCTGTCTGGTATGCTGCCTGCAAGTTGTAGCTATCCCAGCAGTTTCTCACTTGGATTTGTGCTCAGATTTGAGAGACTGGAGCTGTGTGGGTCTCCCTCCATTCTGCTGTCTCGAAAGTGCCTCTAGGCAGAAACGGAATTTTCTTGGGATCTGGCTTGCTTTCCCTTCTGAGAACATAGTTGTGTGTTGGCTTTCGTCCAGTGGCTGAAAAGTTATTTTCATATTTACTTTCCAGTTTTATGCTTGGCTGGAGGCTGATCTACTATCAGTTATTCCTTTGCAGTTGAGAGCACAGGTCTCAGAGTGTGTAGTGCCAGAATTTAGTGCATGGCATTTTATGATCTGTTAGAACAATTCAGTTAATTACATCCTGTTTGCTATATTGTCTCTGTAGTAGAGTGTTCATATTTTAAATTTTAATTACTGCTGAAAGATAATAGTCCATAGTGTTTTAGAAACTATAATTTGGCACAACATGTGCATGCCCATGTTATAGGCAAGAGGACAGATAAGAGTACTGTGGCATTCATTCTGTATCAAGGGAAATCCTCACGCACAAGTTTGAAATTTTAAGAAGAGTTTCAGTTGAAGGACTGTAGATTTTGTCATCACCCTCCTACCCCCATCCCGCCAAGACTGAACTCAGGGTCTTGTATGTTCCTAGGAAAGTACTCTACCACAGAACTGTATACATTTTCAGCCTTTATTTTTTATTTCAAGACGGAATCGCACTAAGTTTTCCAGGCTGAACTTGAACATAATATATCATCTCTCTGTCTCAGCCTCCTGAGTAGCTTGGATTACAGACATGTGTCCTCATGCCTCGCTAGATTTGTATTTATATTTAATGTATTTTCAACATTTTTAAAAATTTTTATTTTTTGTGACAGGTCTCCTTTCGTAGTTCAGGCTGGCCCTGAACTCACTATGTAGCCCAGGCTGGCCTCGAACTTGTGGAGATCCTCCTGCCTCAGCCTCCTGAGCGCTAGGATTACAGGTGTGCACCACCACACCTGGCTTAATGTATTTTTTAATTTAATTCTGATGTACAGAATTAAGTATGTCTGTCTTCTATTCTTTTTTTTTTTTTTTTTTTTTTTTGAGACGGTCCTCACCATGTAGTTCAGGCTAGCTTTGAATTCATTATGTGGCCTAGCCTGGCCTCAAACTAGCAGCAATCCTCCTGCCTCAGGGTACTGGAATTCCACTATGTCAGTTTATAAAACTGATTCTAATGAAATGAATGTTAAATTTCTGCTTAGACTATATTATATATGTATAAAAAAAATTCCCTGAAAACATAGTTTAAGCCTATTGGCCTAGTTAAAAAGATAGCACTAAATAAAAATCTTGTCACTCTGGGTGTGGTGGTGTACATCTGTAATCCTAGCACTTCGGAAGGCAGCTATGCTAACCACTACACCACCAACGCCCCCATGCTAGCACTTTGGAAATTGAAGTAGCTGAAGCAAAAGTTCAAGTCTTGCTCAGGGAATTTAGTGACTAGCAAGACCTTGTCTCAAGTATTTAAAAGAACTAAGCATGTACCTTAGTGCAAAGGTCTTGAGTTCAGTCCTCAGCACTGAGGTGGGGGGGAGACTTAATGCCATTTCTGTCATATAGTTCTGTAGCATAAATTCAGGGGTTTGTATTCTACTTTTTTTAATTAAAAATTTTTTTTGGTATCAGGGATCGAACTTGGGACCTTGTGCTTATGAAGCAGGTGGTGGAACCACTGAACTAAATCCCCAGCCCAGGGGTTTTAAAAATTATTAAATAAATCTTTTTCATTGTTCTTTTTTCCCTCCCACGTTTTTTGTTTGTTTGTTTTTGTTTGTTTTTTTTGTTTTTTTTTTTTTGGTACTGGAGATCGAACTCAGTCCTTGTGCTTGTGAGGCAGGTGGTGGAACCACTTAGCTAAATCCCAGGCCCTCTCCCACTTTTTGAGACGGTCTCGTGTAGTTCAGACTGACCTTGAACTTGATGTGTAGACCAGACTGGCCTGAGCTCACAGGGATCCTCCTGCCTCAGCCTCCCAAGTGCTGGAATTACAGGCATGTGTGACCATACTGGCTCTGTTTTTGTTTGAGTTAGGGTCTCACTGTATAGTCTAGGCTGGTGTTAAACTTGTTATATAGCCCAGGCTGGCCTCAGACTTGAGCTCTTCCTGGTTTAACCTCTAGAGTGCTGGAATTACAGCTGTGTGCCACCATTTCTTAACCATTTTAAGTGTGCATTGTCATAACATTAAGTATATTCATATTGTTGTGCAGTCAGTATCATCTATCTTTAGAACTCTTCATTTGCAAAACAAAAAAGATTTTAACCCATTAAACAGTTCCATTCCCCTATCTCCAGCCTGGAAACCAACCACCATTATACTTTGTCTTAGGCATTTGATCATTTTATGTCATGTAAGTGAAATCATGCATTACAGGGTTTTTTTGGTGTGTGTAAACCTGGCGGTGGTGGTGGTGGTGGTACTGGAAATTGAATCTAGGGCCTTCACACTGTGCTACATCCTAGCCTTATCTTTTGCGACAGGTTTTCATTGAGAAGCCAGGTTGCCCAGTCTGGTCTTGAATTTGTTATCTTCCTGCCTCACCCTGGCAGAATGTTGGGAATCACAGTTTTGTACCACCACACGCCGGTGACTGGTATGCGTCACTTAGGGTGATGTTCTGACAGTGTATTCATGTCGTAGGCTATTGATGAGTTTCCTTATGGTTTATATCCTGAATAATAATCTATGCTTATGGGTACCACATTTATCTTTTTATGCATTGATATACTCATGATTTTCTTCCATCTTTTAGCTGTTTTGAATAATTCTGCCATGAGCATAGATGCATAAATCTCTGAGACTTTATTTATTTATTTTGAGTATATGCTCAGGTTGGAATTGCTGGATCATATAAATCTTTTTTAATTTTGGGAGGGAATTGCCATACTGTTTTCCTCAGTGGTTCTGTCATTTACATTCTCATTAACAGTATCTGTCCTTGCTAACACTTGTTATTTTGTTTTTTCAAGTGCTGGGGCTCAAACCCAGGGGCTCATGTGGGATAGGTGAGCATTTTAATTACACCTCTGAACTTTGCATGGTCCTTTTTTAAATAGTGCAAACTAATGGGTGTGAGGTGGTATCTTATAGTTCTAATTTATTTTCGTAAGTATGAATGTTTGAGCAACATTTCGTGCTTATTGGCCATTTGTGTATCTTTCAAGATAAGTATTCAGTCCTTTCCCTGTTTTTTTTCCTTTCTTCATTTTTGAATTTTTTGTTGTTGAATCTTAGAAGTTCTTTATTCTGAATATTAGTCTTTTAATTAGGTAGAAGGGTTCTCTGGGTTACCTTTTTACCTTGTCGATAGTGTCTTTTGGTGTACAAAAACTTTAAATTTTTATGAAGTCCAGTTTGTTTACTTTTATCGTTGCTCATGCTAAATCCAATGTTGTGAATCTTTGGCCTTAGATTTTCTTTTGAAAGTATTACAGCTTTTGTTCTTACAGATCAAGACTTTGACTTAATTTTTATGTATGGTATTAGGTAAATATCTATTTTCATTATTTTGAGTGTAAATATCTGGGTTTCTTAGCACCATTTGTTGAAAATACTATCTTTTCTCCTCTTTGATTTTGACACCTTGCTGAAAATCCCATTGCTAGGGTTTGTTTCTGGAGTATCAGTTCCATTTGTCTCTATGTTTCTTTATACTACACCCACACTACATTACTGTAGCTTTGTAATGAGCTTTGAAGTTAGGAAATGTGAGTCTAATTATCCTCTCCCATTGTTTTGTCCATTCCATTCCTTTCATATTCCATATGAATTTTAGGATGAATTTTTTTCTGTCTGCAAAAATTATTGTGATTTCAGTAGGGATTATTTTAAGCTTAGAGACTTGGGAGTAATATCAAGTCCATGAGGTTGTCTTTCCATTTGTTTATGTCTTTAATTTCTGAAATAGTTTTGTGGTTTTTTCTTTTTTCTTTTTGGTACCAGGGATCGAACTTGGGTCCTTGTGCTTGCGAGGTAGGCGGCAGCACCACTGAGCTAACTCCTAGGCCCGTTTTGTAGGTTTTTCATTGCACAAAATTTTCATCATTCTAATTCCCAGTATTTTATCCTTTTGTATGTTATAAAAGAAATAACTTTCTTAATTTTGCTTTTATGATTGCTTATTTTTAGTGTGTGGAAATACAACTTTTTTTTTTTTTTTTTTTTTTTTTTTTT
>NW_022900919.1:36651895-36662962 GCF_012274545.1 Fukomys damarensis
AAACTCAGGATTGAGCTTGCTAGGCAGGCGCAGCACCACCGAGCTACATCCCCAGCCCTACAACTCATTTTTTTGTTGACACTTACATACTGCTGCTTCCAATTTATTTTAACAGAATTTTTTATGGAATCTTAGGGTTTTGTAGATATAAAATCTTATCTGAAAGAGATAATTTTACTTTTCTTTCAATTAGGATGCTATTTGTTTGTTGTTGTTGTTGCTTAATTCCTCTGGCTAGGACTTCTAGAGTTATGTTGAACAGAAGAGATAGAAGTGGGCATCCTTGCTTATTCTTTTTTTTTTTTTTTAAAGATGGTGAAAATAACGTGTATTTAAAATTAGCCAGCTGGACTCAGTTTAGATGATCCCAATTTTGTTGGCAACATCCAAAGCATCATAATGACCCAGTCGAACACAAGCCTTCTTCTCTCTATCAGGCCTAATTGGGGTACTGACCTTGGCCATATCAATGTCATAGAGCCTCTTCACAGCTTGTTTGGTCTGGTGCTTGTTGGCCTTGACATCCACAATGAGCACAAGTGTGTTGTTGTCCTCTATCTTCTTCATGGCTGCCTCTGGTCAGGGGAAACTTGATGATGGCATAGTGGTCAAGCTTGTTTCTCCTGGGGCGCTCTTCCGAGGGTATTTGGGGTGCTGCTGGACCGCAGTGTCTTGGGACGGTGGGAGGTGGGTGACGTGTAGATCTTCTTTTTGTGGCTGTGGATGCCTTTCAGCACAGCTTTCTTGGCTTTCATAGCTTTTGCTTTGGCTTCAGCTTTGGGTGGGGCAGGAGCTTCCTTCGGTGCCATCTTGGTAAAAAAGGCCTCATCCTTGCTTATTGTTGCTCTTAGAGAAAAAGCTTTCAGTTTTTGGAGATAGATTTTGTCAGTTTCCCGATTGTGAGACATAATACCTGACACCTGTAACTTGAAGAAAGGTTTATTTTATTTGTTATTAATTTAATTTAATTTTATCTCATTTTCCCCCTCAAGTTCCCTCCCCTCCCTGTGTACAAAAGCTTTGTTTCCACTTTTTCTATTTTCATTTTTTTCTTGTTCCTTCCTTTTCTCCCTCCTCCCTTGTTCCCCTTCCCATTTGAACACTTTCTTCCCATTTCCCAATATCCATTATACATTTCAGTCCTTACTTCCACATTTCGTTTCTCACACCAGAGAAACAATTCAGTATTTAAACACCTGTGTCTGATTTATTTCACTTAAGAGCATGGTCTCAGGGTCCATCCATTTAGCTATAAATGTCTAAAGCTCACCCTTCTTTATGACAGAGTAGTACTCCATTGTATTAAAAGACCACATCTTCTTTATTCACTTACCAGTTGATGGGCATTGGCTGTTTCCAATATTTAGCTATTACAAACTGTGCTGCTGTAAACCTGGGTGTGCATATATCACTATGGTATGATGCTCTTAATTCTTTCAGAAAGATACCAGTAAGAGATATCTGGGTCAAATGGATCCTCTAGCTTTAGCTCTTTGAGTATCTCCACACTGATTTTTCACAGTGGTTGCCCCAGTCTTACACTCCCACCAACAGGGGAGAAGGGTTTCTTTTCCCCCACAGCCCCTCCAGCATTTGTCATTGATTTCTTTCTTTTTTCATTAATTTTTGGGTCCTTTTTAGATATACAGTACAGTTACATTTATCATTGGGATTTTGTACCTTTACATGGTGTATCTTGGTTCCCATTTTTTCCCCAACCCCTGCCTTCCCTTCGCCCCCTCCACCCTTCCCTATGTTACTGATTTCTTGATAGCAGCCATTCTTTGTGGAGATGGAATCTCAACATTATTTTAATTTGCATTTCATGAATGTTGGTTTTTAATTTTCATGTGGTAAACTCAGTTGTTTGACACCAGTCACATTCCTCAGAGAAAAACATCCTAAAATTCATATGAGACTAAAATCAAAAGCAGTTCTGGGCAACAGTTCTGGGGTATTATCATCCCAGACTTTAAGTTATGGTCTTGGACTTTAAAGAGCACGGTCTTGGAAAAAAACAGATTTGAGAATCAGTGGAATAGACCAGAAGATGCAGAAACAACTCCCAAGCACACTCAGCTACCTTATTTTTTTGACAAAGGGGCCAAACACCTTCACTGTAGGAAAGGCAGATTTTAACAGATGGTACTCTTAAAACTGGCCATCCACATGTGAAAGATCAAACCTTGATTGGTATATCTCACCTTCCACTAAACTGAAATTGAGATGGATCAATTATTAAAACAGAAACACTTAGGCTGAGGATTTAGCTCAGTGGTTCAGCTGCCTGCACAAGGTCCTGAGTTCGATCCGCGGTAACAAAAACAAAACAAAACAAAAACCTAAACAGTAGCACTTAATCTTACTAGAAGATAGAGTAAGTGAAAGTTTTCTCTTCCTCCTCTCTGTTTGTTTTGAGACAAGGTCACGCTTTGTAGTGCAGGCTAGTCTTGAACTGTTGTGTAGCCCAGGCTGGCTTTCAGCTCTCGTCAATCCTCAGCTTCGGCTCTCTGTCTTTCTTGATTCTTTGAAAGGTCTCGCTATGTAATTCATGCTGGACTTGAACCTACTTCAAAGGCCAGGCTGTTGTGGAATTTGCAGCAGTGCTCTTGCTTCAGCCTCCCAACTCCTGGGATTAACAGACATGGGTCACCACGTCTGGCTAGAATAGGTAAAACTCTTGCAAACTTAGGTATAGGTAAAGACTTGTGAACAAAGACCCGATAGCCCAGGGAATATTACAAAGAGTCGACAAATTGGGATCACATTAAGTTAAAAAGCTTTGGCACAGCAAAGGAAACTCAGTAGAGTGAAGAGACAACCTACAGAATGGAAAAAAATTTTGACAGCTATTCTTCAGAGGAATAATATCTAGAATATATAAAGATATATTTAAAAAGTTAGACCCCTCCCAATTTAAAGACCCAGTCCAAAAATGAGCACCTGAATAGACACTTCCAGATGAAGAAGTACAAAATGACTTATAAATAAATGAAAAAATGCTTACCATTGCTGGCCACTCAAGAAATGCAAATTAAAACAGCACTGAGGTTGGGCATGGTGGTTCCTGCCTGTAGTTCCAGCTCTTGGGAGGCTGAGACAGGAGTATCGCTGTGAGTTCAAGGCCAGCCTGGACAGCACTGAGATTCCATTTCACTCCAGAAAGAAATGGCTATCATCAAGAAATCTATGAATAACAAATGTTTGCAAGGCTGGGAAAAGGAACCTTTCTCTGTCAGTGGGAATGTAAGTTCATACAACACCATGGAAATCAGTATGGAGATTGCTCAAAAAACTGTAAAGCTAGAAGTTCCATTTGACCCAACAGTTCTCCTTCTAGGTTTCTTCCTGAGTTAAAGTCATCATACCGCAGTGATACGTGCATACCACGTTTATAGCAGCAGAACTTTTAATAGCTAAATCTTGGAAGCAGCCCACATGCCTATCAACAGATGAATGGATAAAGAAAATGATACTCATACACAATGAAGTACTACTCTGCCATAAAGATAAACTTGGGACATTTTTGGTAAATGAACACACCTTGAGACTATAACCCTAAATGAAATAAATCAAACTCACTTTTAAGTTTAAATATCATATCACATTGTTTCTCTTGTGTGGGAAACACAAAGTATAAATAATGTGCAAAATAGAGAATAGATATGAGGAAGTAGGAAAAACTTGTCCAAATGGGGAGGGGAGGAAGGGAAATGGGATTTAAAGGAAAAAGAGAAAAACAATTGAAGAAAAAAGTGGAAATAGAGCTTTTGCAAATAGGGAGAAGAGGAGGGAAGGGGGGGAAAAGGGATAAACCTGAAAAGGAATTGAGATGTGTTGTGTACTTACACAAATCCCCCATGATGAATGTGTCATTGTGTGCTACAAACATTACTCATTTTTTAAAAAACTCATTTATTTGAGAGGATTATCCAATTGGTTAAGCTTATTTTCTCACTTTATTTTTGACATTTTAATTGTCCATTTAATTATAAAATGGTAAGTAAAGACAAGGTAAGATTTGTTGAGTACATCTTTTTAAAAATTAGAACCTCTTGGTGTTAATAACCTTTGTGCTGATAATATTTAATACAGTTCCTGTATGTAGCAGAGTTGTTAGCCAAGGGCCAGAGGGTAGAATGGTAATCTTAAGTTTTGCCACTAACTAAGTTTGTAATCTCCGGCAAATTGCTCATTTTCTTAATTTTACCCCTGTACAATAAGGGTTGAACTTTCTGTGTGTCTAGTTCATAGGATTGCTGTGAAGAGTAAATAAACAAGTTAGTGTGAAATCCCTTTGAAAAGTGTGCTGCTGTGAACAAATATAAAGGGTTTTCAATCAGACCTTGAAAAACTACCGGAATCTTGAATTTTAAAATTCACCTATGCAAAGTAAAGTTACATTGTACAAATCAAGTGTATCAGTATTTGTCTTATATGCTAATATGAATTGTATTCATGCAAACTTATTGGCACAGTAAACTTTAAGTTATAGATTAAATTTTCTTGTTAAAAAATCAGTGTTTAATAGCATTTGTCTCTGCAATAAGATTATAAGTTAATTTTTTTTTGTTTTTTAAAAAGCTTTCTAAAAGGTCAAATATTACTTGTAAACACAAGTAGTTTAATGTTATCTATTTTATTTGTTTGTTTGTTTATTTATTTTCCTGGTACTGGGGATCTAACTCAGGACCTTGTGCTTGCAAGGCAGGTGCGGCGTGCCACTGAGTCAGATCCCCAGACCATCTGTGTTATTTTTAACATTTAAAAAAATTCTCAGTACTATAGTCGAGGGGTAATTCAAGTGGTTAAAGGGTGTATAGGGTTTTTGTTTTTGCTTTTCTTTCTTTAACATTGTTTTGCTCTGTAATTCAGGCTGGCCTTGAATTTGTAGGGATCTTCCTGACTCAGCCTACTAAGTCCTGGAATTGCAGGTCTGTACCACCACCCCAGGATAAAGTGGTTTAAGTGTAATTGCTGTGTGGATCCAGATTGTCTGGATTCCAGTCTTTCTTCTATTACTTAATATCTGTTAGATCCAGAACAAATTATTTAATATCTCTGGATCTCTATTGCGTTACCTCATGTAAAATGAGGATAAGAATGTCTGTTTTAGGGCCGGGGATTTATTATCTCAGTGGTTCTGCCGCCAACCTTGAAAGTACAAAGTCCCAAGTTCAATTCCTGTTATCAAAAAACAAAAACAAAAACAAACAAAAAAAACAAAAAAAGAATATCTGCTTTGTACCAGTAGGATTCAATGAATCTCCTATAAAGCATGTAGCGTAGTGCCTACCACTCAGAAAATGCTTGTAAGTGTGAATTATTATTACTAGAAGTTTTTTTTAATGTCTTTTTCAGATGATTGATCTCTATGATACAAGGATTCTTTTTAATCTCAGCAATGTACTATATAAGATTACTTAAACTGGGTGTAGTGGCACAAGCCTGTGATCCCAGCACTTGGGAGGCTGAGGCAGGAGGATCTCTGTGAGTTGGAGGCTAGCTTGGACTACATAGTGAGACCCATGTCTCAAAAAAAAAGAAAGATTACATAACTGGTTTTATTGTCTGGACTGAGTGTTTGAAACCACAGCTGTTTGTTTCATTACAGTGGCAGTCTTTTTTCCTATATTTTTAATTCTTAGAAGTAAAGTTTTCAAAGTGTGTCTGTTACATAAAAATTACCTGGGATGTAATGCTAGGACTTTGATGCTGATTGGATTTCATGATTTTTATACTGACACTTTATACCTTGATTCTTTGTGTCAGACAACTGACTCTCTGTAACCTTGAGTTGCAGTTCTAAAGATTCACCAACCACAGATCAAAATATTCTGGGCAGGAAAATTGCATCTGTACTGAAATGTACAGACTTTTTTCTTGTCATTATTCCCTGAGCAATGCCACATACCAGTAATGTAGAGATATCTAGTGATCTAGAGATGCTTTAAAGTATATAGGAAGATGTATGTAAGTGATGTATAAGTACTACACTTTTGTGTACGTGGAACTTGAGCATCACCATCCGTGGAACCAGTCTTGAGTAAATACCAAGGTACCATTGTATGTATGAAATTGCTTTGGTATAATTCAAGCCTCTGTCATGAAAGTCATTGATAGAATGTCAAAGTGGATTTATAATAATTTACTGCTAGTTTAGGCATGTCATTAATTTTGGATGTTTTTGACACTGTAATTTTTTGCAGTCTGTTATTAATCTTATTAATTCCTTTTCCTATCATTTGGTAAGTTATATGTTTATATTTTTGTTGGACATATATTGAGATTGGGCTTGTTAGATTAAATGATATGTATATGGTTGGTTATTTTCATTAGCTACTGTCAAACAGTACTTAAAAAAATTGACTTTATTGAGGTTTGTTTGTTTGTTTGTTTATTGGTACTGGGATTGACTCAGGACCTTTGGCTTGTGAGGCAGGCACAGTGCCACTGAGAACTGCCGGCCTGAGGTATACTTTGGTTTTTTTGAGGCAGGATCTCACTATGTCGTTGAGACTGACCTGGAACTTACTATGTATCTCAGGCAGGTCTCGAAGTCACAGTGATCCTCCTGCCTCAGCCTCCCGAGTGCTGGGATTACAGGGGTGCACCACCACGCCTGGCTTTATACTTTTTTAAAGTATATTTTTAGGGCTGGGGATTTAGATCAGTGGTGCTGCTGCCTGCCTCACAAGCGCAGGGACCAGAGTTTGATCCCTGGTACCAAAAAGAAAAAGTATATTTTTATTAGTGCCTATTAATTTTACAAAATACTGGGTTTCAGTGTGGTATTTCCACACATGGATATATATTGTTCCCGTTCATGCGCCTTATCACCTGCCCTCTGTTCTTCCTGTCTTCCCCCTATTTTCTTCCTCTTGCCTAATAGTAGTCTTTTTTCTGCTTTCATTTCATCTTTTTAAGATCCTACATATTGGGGAAAGCAAGTGATATTTGTCTTTCTGAAATGGACTTATTTTGCTTAACATGATGATCTCCACTTTCTTAAAAGTGATATAATTTTGTTGTTTAGGGCTTAATAATACTCTGCTAGTGTACCGCTTTTTTATCCATTCATAAGTTGCATCTTGGCTGCTTCCACCCCATCCCACTCCCTATTCTCACGAGCAGTTATTGTTTTTTTGTATTCATGATAGCCATTCTGAATGGGTGCAGTGAAATCTCAGTGTAGTTTTAATTTGCACTTATCTAATGGCTGAAGATGTTGAACATTTTTTCATATACTCATTGGCCATTTGTACTACTTTTGAGAAGTAATATTTTTAATTCCTTTTTCCCCACTATTGATTGGGCTTTTTGAATTTTTAGTGGTTACATTTTTTGAGTTCTTCATATATTCTAGATGTTAATCCTCTACCAGAACATGAGCTGTGAAAAATTTCCTTCCATTCTGTAGGCTCTCTTCACTGTTTCCCATACAGAAAATTTTTCTCTTTGATATTTTTTCTTATCCCTTTTTTCCTTTCCCCTTTCCCCCTCTCTTGTTTTACAGAAACTTAATTTTTTTTTCCTTTGTACCAGGGACTGAACTCAAGACCTTGCGCTTGCAAGGCAGTCACGGTGCCACTGAGCTATATCCTCAGCTCCAGAAATTTTAAAATATGATGTCTTTTCATTTGTTGATGCTTATTTCTTGTGCTACTGGAGTTCTATCCAGGAAGTCTTTGCCTGTGCCTTTAGTTTCAAGTGTTTCCTCTGTATTTTCTTCTAGCAGTTCTAAACTTAACAGGCTGCATTTAGAAGCCTTTGATCCCTTTGAATTGATTTGTGTACAGGGATCTCTTTTCAGTCTTCTACATATGGATATCCAGTTTTCCCAGTAACCTTTGTTAAAGAGGCTATCTTTCCTCCTATGTATGTTTTTGTTTGCTTATGTTTTTTGTGTTTGGTTTTTTTTTTTTACTATGTGTTTTGACTCCTTTGTCAAGAATCAGACAGCTGTAGTTGTGTTTATTTCTGTATTTTCTGTTTTAGTCCGTTGTTTGGTGTTTCTTGTTCAGAACCATGCTATTTTGTTTACATGGTTTTTAGTATAATTTGATATCAGGTATTGTGATGCTCCAACTTGCTTTTTTTGTTTAGGATTGCTTTGGATATTCTGGATCTTTTGTTTTTCCAAATGCATTCTAGGATTGTTTTTTCTAGTTCTGTGAAGTTTGTCATTGGAATTTTGATGGGGTTTGCATTGAATCTGTAGATTACCTTTGCTCATGCAGCTGTTTTAGCAGTACTAATTCTGCCCATCAGTAACATGTGAGGTCTTTACTGCACCTGCTGTCATCTTCAGTTTCTTTCTTATTTTATTTTTTAAATTTTTATTTTATTTATTTATTTTTTAAACTTTACAGTTTCTTGATTCTGTGATTTTCATTGTACAAGTCTTTCACATCCTTGGATATATTGATTCCTAGGTATTTTGTTATTATTATTATTTTAATGCTGTTGGGAATGGAATTGTTTCCTGATTTCTTTCTCAATTAATTCATTATTGGTGTATAGAAAGCTGTTAATTTTTTAATGTTTATTTTGTATCCTGAAAGCTGTACATTTTATACTATAAAATTCCTTCAGTGGAACAGTTTTTTTCAAAATGAATGAGCTAGTTTTCACTCCTAAAACTGTGTAAGAGTTGAGTTACTTCATTACTTTATTATCTAGTTTAATGGTGTGATGTTTCAATGTAAATACCTTTAATGTGCTTATTAGCTATCAGGAAAACCTCCTTTGGTGTTTGTTAAAGACCCTTGCCCAATTTTTTATTGGGCTGCCTGCCTTATTGTTACTGATTCATAGGAGATTTAAAAATATAATCTGCATATTAGGTTTTTGTGGGACATACTTATTTTAAATATATTCTCCCAGGCTTCCTTTATACCCAGTGTTGAACATTTAAGGTTTTCTCCTTAAGGAATCTTGCCTACCTAATATAATGACATTTTTCTAGTTGTGTGGGTTTTTTTGTTTTGTTTTTTGTTTTTTGCTAGCAGCCACTTTTCACTTTGATTTTTATATTATAATTTTGAACTTTTATTTTTAGATATGTGGTGTTTTAGAGTTGTACTTTAAAACATTTTTATATCATGAGTCTTCTAATTTATTTTTTTATTTTTACATTTTCTTTTGCAGTTTTTGTTACTGTGCCTTCCAGTTCACTGATGATTTTTCTTCTAAAGTATAATCTACTTTTAATATTATCTGGTGAAATTTTCATTTTATTTTATTTTTTTAATTTTTATTTTAAATGATGTATTTTCATCCATATATGAGGTGGTTCCTATTTATTTATTTATTTATTTATACTTGTTTATTTTTTCCTCATTGAGTTTATTGGTACATTTTAGGTATACAGTACAGTTACATTCATTATTGGGATCCTGTACCTTTATATGACAGGTCTTGGTTCTCATCTTTTCCCTTTGTCCCTGCCCTTCCTTCACCCCTCCTACCCTCCCCCTTTACAAACACTTCATTTCCATTTTTTCATTTTCTCATATTAATTTTCTTTTCTCTTATTAGCTTTCCCCTATCCTTCCCATTTTCCCTACACCTTTAGCCCCTTTCTTCCTATTTCACATTGTCCATTATATCATTAGGATATTATGTGCTATTATAGTTTATTCACACCAGAAAAACTATTCAGTATTTACACATTTGTGACTTATTTATTTTGCTTAGGAGTATATCCTCAGTATGTATCCATTTTCTTATGAATGAATGAATCTAATTTCTCTCTCTCTCTCTTTTTTTTGGTACTGGGGATAGAACTCAGGTCCTGTGCTTGCGAGGCAAGCAGCAGAACCACTGAGCTAAATCCCCAGGCCTAATGTCTCTTTTTTATGGCTGAGTAATATTCCATTTTATAGAAAAACCACGTCTTCTTTATATGTTTCTTTTCTCTTTTCATGTTTATACTTGCTTGTAATTCATGAAGTCCTTGAACTCACTATATAGACCAGACTGCCCTCAAACTCACAGTGGTGATCCTCTTGCCTCAGCCTCCTGAGTACTGGGATTACAGCCATGCACCACCACGCCCTGTTTCGTTTCTATAAAACCTTGAAAAAAATTCTTTAGCACATTTAAGATAGTCATTTTGACTTTAATAATTCCATTATTTTCTTACTATTTCTCCTTCTGTGGGTTATATTTTCCAGCTTCTTAGCTTTTTTAGAAACTTTTTCTCTCCATCTCTTCCTACCCCCTTCTCTTTTCCTTTTACATGTTTTGTTTTATCTGGGAGATGAGGTCTCTATGTAGCCCATGCTGGCCTTGAATTTAGAATTTTCTGCCTGAATCTCCTCAGGGCAGGAATTGCAAGCTTGTGCCACCATTCCGTTTGTTGTGTAGAAACTATCAGATGTTCTATTTCAACAGATTTTAAGTAATTTTATTGGGTGTAGCGGTCTTTAAAAAGTGTTAGACTTTGTTGTGTAGACAGTGAAGATGTGTTACTGTTGGACCCTTTTGCTTTCTTTGGGTGGGTCTGGAGCAACACTGCAGGGTTGGTTTATGCCTGCTGAGTAAGCATGCTCTTTATGCATTGATTTCTGTGTTTCATGGCTGACGTGCCGTTGTGATGAGTTGAAACTGAGCCTAACATGGGCCCAGAGAGTAATTGAACTTAGTACTTTCTGGCCATTCTTTTATCTGGCTTTATGAAGTTTCACCCTAAGGACACAAGAGTTAGTAATAGTAGTTTTCAGCAGTGGACACAGGAATCCTTGGCAGCCTTCTGGATCTTTCCCTGGTAGTGTTGTTATTTTTAGCACTCTTCCTTCCCGAGTTCCCCAGCCTCTTTGATCATGAATCTCTGTTTCTCAACACCATGGCCTGTTGTATTCAGCTTGGGGTCTTTCTCCTTGTGCTGTGATCTGAAAAGTGCCAGCAGGTATACAGAAGTGGTATTTTGTTTCTTCTTTGTCTGGTTGTTCACGATCTTGGGCTGCCTGTTCTCTTATTTTATTCAGTTTGTTTATAGTAGGTGGTAGTGAGTTCAGCCTCATTCCACTGTGCCAGAAGAACTCATCTGGCCACATTTAAAAA
>NW_022900919.1:36664337-36689313 GCF_012274545.1 Fukomys damarensis
TCTTTAATCCATTTGGATTTTAATTTAGTGCATGGCGAAAGATAAGGGTCTAATTTTAATCTGTGGCAGGTTGATATCCAGTTTTTCCAACACCATTTATTAAAGAGGCTATCTTTCCTCCACTGAGGATGGTGAGCTCCTTTGTCAAAGATGAGGTAGCTGAGTACATCTGCATTTGTTTTTGTGTCTTCCAGTCTGTTCCATTGATCCTCAGGCCTATTTCTTTGCCAGTACCATGCTGTTTTTATCACAGTGGCTTTGTAGTATAGTTTCAAATTGGGAATTGTTACACCTGGTGCCATGTGACTGTTGCCTATAATGGCTTTTGCTATTCTAGGTCTCTTGTGGTTCCAAATGAATTTTTGGATTCTTTTTTCTAGTTCTGTGAAATATAGTGTTGGGATTTCAATTGGTATTGCATTGAATGTATATAGCAGTTTTGGTAGTATGGCCATTTTCACTATGTTGATTCTTCCTACCCAGGAGCAGGGGATATCTTTCCATTTTTTTATATCCTCTTCGATTTCTTTTTTCAGAGTGCTGTAGTTTTCAGTGTAGAGATCTTTTTAAACAAAATTTGTTTTAAACCAATAACATAAAAAATAAAAATTGTACTTTATGGAATATTGTGCTGTATTTCAGTACATGTATAGATTGTGTTATGTTCAGATCAGATTAAACATTTATCTGCTCAGACATGTATTATTTCTTGATGCTGAAAACACTCAAATTCCTGTCCTCTGGCTTCATAATATGTAGTACATTGTGTAGTTGCCCTGTTGTGCAGTAGTACACTGGCACTTGTTCCATCTTACTGTAATTTAGTACTGAGCTGCTCTCCCCATCCTGCTTCGTCCCTGTGGTCACCAGTTTCTGGGAATCACCATGCTACTCTCAGCTTCTCTGACATCCACGTTTTTACGCAGTGCATATCTTTTTGTACCTGGCTAATTTCACTTAAAGATCACAAGTTTCATCCGCATGGTAACAAATGATGAGATTTTGGTCTTTATGACTGAGTAATATTCCATTGTGTATATGTACTACCTTTTCTTTGTCAGCTGATGGGTACTTAGTTATATTTCTTGGTTATTATGAATAGTACTGTGGTAAACATGGAGTGCTCATGCTTCAATATGCTAATTTCCTTTGGATGGACATATGTAAATATTTACTGTGTTTATATGGAGTAGGATTGCTGAATCATATGTAGTTCTGTTTTGAGTTTTTGAGGCACTGCCACACTGTTTTATAGTGTTTGTACTAATTTGCATTCCCATCAGTAGTATGCTAGGGTTTCCCCCCATTTTACATCCTGAACAGCACTGTTATAACCAGTCTTATAAAATCGTAAACATTCTCACTGGAGTAAGGGGATATCTTACTGTGGCTTAATTTGTATTTCCTTGATGATTACTGATACTCAGCATTTTTTCATATAATCCGTTGGCTATTCTTGTGTCTTTTGTTGTTGTTGTTTTATTGTGTGTGTGTGTGTGTGTGTGTGTGTGTGTGTGTGTGTGGTTTGTTGTTTGTTTAACTCACTATATAGCCCAGGCTGGCCTTGAACTCACAGTGATCCTCCTGCCGTAGCCTTCTGTGTGCCAGAATTACAGGCATCCACCACCACACCTGCTTGTATGTCTTCTTTTGAGAACTATTTAGATCTGTTGCCACCCCTCCCAGTGCTGGGATTACAAGTGTATGTCACTACACCCAACATTTTAGTGTATTTTGAAGTAAAATGATTAAAATGCCTACTGCTTTGTTCTTTTTGCTGAAGATTGCTTTGACTATTCAGGGTTTCTTGTGGTTCCATACAAATTTTAGGATTTAGTCCCTAGCACTGTGGAGATTGTTGTTGATATTTTTATCAGAATTGCATTGAGTTCTTTATGTGTTAAAAGGAAAGCTTTGGGTAATATGGATATTTTAATAGCATTGATTCTTTGAATCCAGGAATATGACATACCTTTCCATTTTTGTGTCCTTTTTAATCAATTATTTTATAATTTTCATTGCAGAGCTCATTCACCTCTGTCCTGTGTTTTAATTTTTAGTTTTTGTAAATGGGATTATTTTCTTGATTTCTATTTCAGATAATTGATTATTGGTATATAGCAGTGCTACTGATACTTGATTGTTGATTTTGTATCCTGAAGCTTTGCTAAATATATGCATTTCTAAAAGTTTTTGGTGGCATCGGAGGTTCTCTTTATATACGATCATGTCATCTGCAAACCGTGATAGTTTGACTTGCTCTTTTCCAGTTTGAAAACCTTGTTTCTTTTTCTTGTTGGTTGTTGTGGCTGTGATTTCCAGTGCTGTGTGGTGTAGAAGTGGTGAAACTGAGCATTTTTGTCACTAACAGATCTTAGAAAGCGGACTACATTTTCCCAGAGTATCCCTAAGAAATATCTTAGAAGGATAATGCTGATTTTATGAGCGGTGGCAGTTATTAGCCTCTTTTTTCCCCAGAAACAGCAACAAGTTGCGCCATCATTCTTTTTTACTAGGTTAGTCTTTATGTCATAGTTTATTTTGCTTGTTATTTACTATTAGAAGAAAAACTGTGTTTAAGCTTTCTTCTAAGCAAGGAGAAACACTACATTTAGTTTGTTGGCCATTGTATGTTTGGGGCCGCACATGTTAGTGTAGTTCCAGAGTTACTCATTCTGTTCTTTCTCCCAAGGCACTATGCCTGCTGAGGAGATCCTTGATTACCGAGGGTGGAGAAAATCTGCACACCAGTAAGGAAGCTGTTGTAGAGAAACTGGGCTGATGGGCCCCTTGAGAGAGTAGAAGTACAAGGAAGGAGAAACACCAAACATGAGGTTTTTTTGTTCTTTTCTTTTTGTTTTTTAAATCATCCGGTTGAGTTGAGGGGAAGGCATCTTCTGGGATGGTAATGAAGAATAAATTTTAGGGGGAAAATCAGTCGTGTTTGGTATATATTATGTTTGAGACAACATAATATATAACAAGTAGAGGCAGTGAGTACATAATTGGTTACAGAACAACTCCAGTTCACTTGTACCATCAGCTGAATTTCTTGATACTAAATATAAAAATTTGCATTTTCACTGTTTTGTTTCTGCACATTTTCCACTATGATTCTGTCATCACTTGCATTACTTATCCCTCCCAGATTTGATTATATGGCCTCAGAAAAAGTTGTATATAAAATTTATTTATGACAGTGAAACCTGGCATCAGTTCATCTGACCTTTTAGGTGAAGAGCTTGAGTTGTTTTGTTTTGGATAACAAATATAAAGCTTTGAATGTTTTGGGTATTTTTTATTTTGGGGGACAGGGTCTTGCTATGTAGTCCATGCTGGCCTTGAACTCCTGATGATCCTTCTGCCTCTGCCTCAGCCTTCCAAGTGCTGAGATTACAGGTGTGTGCTGCCACACCCAGCACTGGAATTTTTTTTTTTCTTAAATGAAATCGTATGTTGTTACCTATGTTGGCTAGCACTAAAAGGGTTATCACAAAAAATATGTCCCTTATTTCCCCCTGTTCACTTATATTCCAACTCTAGATTGAAGCAACTGCAATCCTCTTAACTACATTTTCTGGTTTTTGCCTTGTTTAATAATATTTTGCTATTTCTTGATACACACCTCAGACATTTATTGGCTTTTGGTTGCTATCAAGGAGACTTAAAATTTCCTCCTCATTTTTCCTGTTTTCCAAGTTTTGATGAATTCACACTGATTATTTACTTTTTTTTATAACTATGTATATATTGTTCACTGTTACGCCTAATGTCCCTTCAAATCCACATGCTATTTCTTAAACTTTTGTTTTCTTGCAGTGTACTTCATAGTTGTCAGTTGCCTGGTTTTCTGGCTTTTGGAAAAGCCTTAAAAATGTCATCTCTTGGGACAGCTGGGATTGAACACAGGACCTTGCACTTGTGAGGCAGGCACGTTGCACTGAGCTAAATCCCCAACCCTGAAATGTCATCTTTCTCACACTTTTGATAACTTGGCTGGACATAGGGTTAGGGATTGGGACTCAATTTTCACTCAAAGTTTTGAAGGCTGTGTATTTGTTTTCTGGCTTTCAACAGTTTTTCATTATTTTCAGAAAAAATTCAGTGTCATTCTGATTATAGATCCTTTTCATGTTACTTTCTCCTTTCCTGGAAGGTTTTAAGTACTTTTTTTATTCCCTTGCTTTGAAATTTCACGATTATGTGCCATGGTATGGGTCTTTTTCTTGTCATTTGTATGGACTTGTTTGACTTTTTAAACTTAGATTTTTTTCTTCACCAAAATAAAATGTCTTAAAATATAATTTTTATGTCTCCTGTTTTTTATTTTACTTTCTATAACACTTAGTTTTATTTATTTGTTTTTTAGCGAGCCTATGAATTTTCTTAATCTGTGTTTGCAGCCCCCCCCCCCACTTAAAGCTTTTCCTTTTGTGTTTTTAAGTAGCATCTTAGTGGGACTTTGAAGAATATGGAAATAACATCCTGTTTTGTTTAACAAAATAAAATATTTAATATTGAGGGCGGAAGATGTGGTTCAGCACTGGAGCTTATGCCTAACATTCGTGAGGCCCTGGGTTCAATCCTCAGTACCTTGTGTGTGGGGGGGGTTAACCTTGAATTTTAAATTTTTACATTTCTTGCTAAACACATTTTTCTTTTTTTGTTTTGATAGAGATGCTATGAACACAAGCAGTATAGAAATGGATTGAAATTCTGTAAGCAGATTCTTTCTAATCCCAAGTTTGCAGAACATGGAGGTGAGTAGTACACTTCTGCGTGACCAGAGAAGGCTTCCTGCACCCCTGCCGGCCTCTCTACCTGGACTGTGTTACTCACCTGTACTTTCTAAAATGAGAAACCTTTTTTCTTTTCTAAAAACTTAGTATTTCCTACAACTCTCCTTTAATTTGTTGATTGCAAATGACATATTTTTGACATTTTAAAAAACTTATTTATTAGTAATCTCAGTTATTTTAAAATTTATAAAGCCCAGAAATGTAGATAATTTATGTGTTTTAATCAAAAGAGGAATTTAACCTTCATTTAACTTAGCTTCACAGAAATAAATTTTGTTTTCAGGAAACATTTTCATGTTTTAAAAGAATAATTACATAAGGTCATTCCATGTAATTCACCTAAGAACAGTTAATTATCCATGATTGGCATGTGAGTTACTAGATTATCTTGCTTGCAGATGTGCATGTATTTTGAATGTTTTGTCTAAAAGAATCTAGGCATGCTTCCAAGAATGGAATCTAGAAATCTCTGCTACTTGGTTTGCCAGTTTTAACCACTTAACAGTTTACCCAAGCGTTGCTCAGGCAGATGCCCTTCTAACCAGTCGATTCTTGTATGGGATACTTTTGGTGTAATTGTCATTTTTGTGTTTCCTATTATTTTATTAAAATCAATGAAAAAAGTACTTAAATTTTGGTCAAACTGTATGTAAATAATTGGACTGGTGAGTGGTTAAAACATTTTAATTCTGTATAAACTTGGAAATGTACCAGTAAGCTCCTTGAAATGAAATACTTAATACTTAGCATAGACCAGCTCTTATTTTGAGGTTATGGTTAATTTTTGTTATTGGTAACTATTTTTATTTTTAATGTTTCATTTATTTTACCTTTTTTTTCTTTGTTATTAAAAATAGAAACCCTGGCATTGAAAGGATTAACATTGAACTGTTTGGGAAAAAAGGAAGAAACTTATGAATTGGTTTGTAGAGGTTTGAGAAATGAAGAGTCATGTGTGTATCCTTTTGAAATATGTTTGTAGGTATTGTGTGGAGTGTTTTAAGCCAAGGAGCAGTTTAACAGAAATACATTTTGTTTGTTTGTTTGTTTATCTGTTTGGTACCAGGGATCAAATTCAGGACCTTGCACTTACAAGGCAGGCACAGCGCCACTGAGCTAAATCCCCGGTCCTTTTGTTGGTTTTTTGAGACAGAGTCTCTCTATGTAGCCCAGCCTGGCCTCAAACTCTCAAGTGATCCTCCTGCTTCTACTTCCTGGGTACTGGGATCACAGGTGTGCACCCAGGTGTGCACTGCCATGCCCAGCAACCGTACAAAGTTTTAACTCCCTCTTTTGTGCAACTACAGTGGAAATTACTTTTCTTGAAGAGCTGCTGCCTTTATTCAGTGAACATTTTTATATGCTACTATTTTTTTTTGTTGTTTATTTTTTTGTTTTGTTTTTTGAGACAGTGTCTCACTATGTAGTTCAGACTGCTCTGGAATTCACTGTGTAGCCCAGGCTGGTCTTAAACTTGCAGCCATCCTCCTGCCTCAGCCTCCTGAGTGCTGGGATTACGGGCATGCGCCACCATGCCTAGTTTATGCTACCATGTTTTAACAATGTGTGTATCTCACAGATAAGTGGGACTTGCTCTTTAAAAATGTCTGTGCCAAGCATGGTGACCCCTGCTTGTAATCTTGTCACTCTAGAGGCTGAGGCAGAAGGGTTGCTTTGAGTTCAGGGCCACTCTGGGTTGAATAGCCAGTTCAAGAGTGGCTCAGGTGGGCCGGAGGGTGTAGCTCAGCAGTTACAGCACCTGCCTGGCAAGGGAAAAGTCCCTGAGTTCAATTCCTGGTGCAAAAAGAAAAAAAAAGAGTGGTTCAGGTTACAAAGCAAGATCCTATTTCAAAAAACAAAAACAAGCCTGGTGTGGTGACAAGCCTTAGCACTCAAGGGTGAGACAGAAGGATTGCCTTGAGGCAAAGCCAGTGTGTGCTACATCAGGTGACCCTGTCTCCAGAAAAACAAAACACTGAAAACTCTGTTGACCCTTTAGAAAGGGAAGGGGTATTTTATGTTATAAATTTTTGTGGCTCTCTAAAATTATATTTTGAAACCTAATCACCAGTCGAATGATTTGGGGAGGTCTAGGTCCCTAGGGTAGAGACTTCACAGATGGGATTGATGCCCTTGTAAAAGAGGCCCCAGTGGTCATGTGAGGACAAGGCAGAATGTATCATCTCTGAGGCAGAGAGCAAGTTGAACCAGGCGCTTAATGTGCTGGCACCTTGATCTTGAACTTCCTCACCTCTTGAACAGTGAACCATGCATTTCTGTTGTTTACAAATTATCTAGTTTTATGTATTTTGTTATAGTATCTTTACAGGTCTCACACAGGCATCATGCAGATTTCACATAACCAGAACTTTAGACAAGGCTGTGTAATGAGTGTACTGATTGAGAGCACAGATTTTGCAGTAGAGGCTTGGAGTGAAATGGACTTCACCTAGATTCAAAACCCAAGTCACCTTCTTTGTGCTTTTAAGGCTCAGTTTCTCTAAGTGTAAAATTGTGGGTTGCTATATTTCAAATAGTTTTTAACCAATATTTTTGTACCTATTTTGTAGGTGACTCGATTTAAGAGATTTAGAATGTGTTCAGATGTTTACTGGGCCTCTGCTATCTGTACATGTGATGAGAACAGTACAGATTTTTCTTACAAGAAGCGTACAGTCCAGAACATTTTTGAGTATTAAAGCATTTTGACTAGTCAAAGAAATGTCAATCCAGAAAGTAGAAGTTTGAAAGGGTAGTGTTTCTGAGATTTTTAAAACCATTTCTCAACCATCTGGGAGGAGTTTTTCAAGCTTTACTTTGTCATTTCTTTGTTATGAACAAGTTTAGTTTTAATTAATATTTATAATATATACTATGTATTTTTATTTATATGTGCCATCCTAGACTATCTTTATTTTATTGCCTATTGAGGAGCCCAAGCCAAACCTGTTAGATTGAAGTTGAGACACGGTGTAGTGTAGATTTTTTTTTTTTTTGAGACAGGGTCTCACTATGTAGTTGAGACTGATCTGGAACTCACTATGTAGCCCAGGCTGATCTCAAACTCACAGTGATCCTCCTGCCTCAGCCTCCGCCTGGCCATAGTGTAGATTTCTGGAAAAGGGAGTGGAAATGTTTTTTCCTTTTAATTACATGTTTTAGAAAGATTACCTTGGTGAGATAAAATGAAGAGACCCAAGGCAATAGGGTTGAGTTACTGTTGTAGGAATTAATTTATATCTGAAGTGAAAAAACTTGTATTAGAGGAGTGGAATATTTTCCTGATTCATAGAATTTTCTTTTTACAACCTGCTGTCATTTTGCTTATTTATTTGTATCCTAACGTTTTTTAAATGTAAGAGACTATTTTGATCACCTACACCCTGATTAAGAATTTTAAGTAGTTATTTCTTTGAATTATATATATATATTTGGGTGGTACCAGGGATCGAACTCAGGACCTTGTACTTGCAAGGCAGGTGCAGTGCCACTGACCTAAATCCCAGGCCTGCTTTGGGTGAATTTTTAATTTTATATGTAGGTGAGTTGTAGGGCCTTGATACCATACTAAAAAGTACAGTCCAAAAGACTTTTAGCCAAAGAAAATATCTACATGATACGGAGCACTTACTTCATACAGCCATGAAGATATCCCATTGAGTCATCCCTGCTGGGCTTTTCTCTGTGGACTCTTTCTGTTTAATGAGACGTCTTGTGTAAGACTACAGAGTTTATACGGTAGACTTGACTTAATTTTCTCTGACTCTATGAATTGTGTTTTCTACACTATTAAATTCCCTTTTATTCATCCCTCTCCTCCTTACCCTTTTGGTACGGGGGATTGAAGCCAGGATTTTAGCGCTGAGCTATATCTATTGCTAGCCCTTTTTTATTTTGAGTCAGGGTCCCACTAAATTGCCCAGGTTGGGCTCAAACTTTGAGTTCCATTGCCTCAGTCTCCCAGGGTGCTGGGATTGCAAAATTTATTCATGGTGCAGGCATGTGCCACTGTGCTCACCCCCTCCCACCTGAGTTCATAATTTTATAAATGGTTCTAGTTCTCCATGCTTCCTGGGTGATCATTTGGAATAGTCCTTCCTTCCTTCCTTCTTTCCTTCCTTCCTTCCTTCCTTCCTTCCTTCCTTCCTTCCTTCCTTCCTTCCTTCCTTCCTCCCTCCCTCCCTCCCTCCCTCCCTTCCTTCCTATTGAACTCAGGACCTTATGCTTTTGCAAGGCAGGTGGCAGCACCACTGAGCTAATACCCAGCCCTGGAATAGTATTTCTTGAATGTAAGTTGTATCCTTAACTAAACTCTTTAGGTTGGCATGTATATGGCCTTCTTCAGAGGTCAGACAAGAAGTATGATGAAGCCATTAAGTGTTACAGAAATGCACTAAAATGGGATAAAGACAATCTTCAAATCTTAAGGGATCTTTCCTTACTACAAATTCAGATGCGAGATCTTGAGGGTTACAGGGTAAGTAAAATAGAGACTTTTTTATTCTAAGAGAAAAATATATTCTTGTGAAAATTATTTGGGTTACTGTGTAGGGTTGATTTTTTTTTTTCCTCCCCCCTGGTACCAAGGATCGAAGTCAGGTTCTTGCACTTGTGAGACAGGTGGCGGAACCACTGAGCTAAATCCTCAGCCCATGTGTAGGGTTAATTTCATCAATTTGTTGAAAACTAATACTTCTCAAATAGACCATGCCTTTGTCTAATATTAACTTACAACTATAACCTTTACTGTCCACATTATCTGAAAAGTAAAGCTTTGTGTTTCTTTTTACATTCATTGAGAGTAAATTTTTTTTGTGTAGTGATGGGAGTTGAACCTAGGCCCTTATACATTAGGCAAGTGCTCTACCACTAAGTCACATTACCTATCCCAAGACTAAGATGTTTTTGTAGTTTCAAAAAATTTATTTATTTATTTATTTTGTACTGGTGATTGAACTTACTTATTTTTTGTACTTGTGCTTGTGAGGCAGGTGGCAGCACCACTGAGCTGAATCCCTGGCTGTAGCTTCAGTTTTTGGTTTTTTGAGACAGGGCCTCACTATGTAGTTCAGACTGCTCTGGAACTCATGGTTTATCCCAGGCTGGTCTTGAACTCACAGCGATCCTCCTGCCTCAGCCTTCTGAGTGCCCAGCTGTAGCTTCAGTTTTAACCCTTAAGTCAGACTTGTATTTACTTAGTCTCTTTTTTTAAGTGGTAGTACCTGCTGAGCTCCTAACTTACTGCTTAGGCACTTTGTTTTCTAAATAATTTTTGAATAATGTTTTTCCTTTGTATTATGTTTGTCATACTGTCTTTATTCTTGGAATAGATAGACCAGAAAATGAAGAATATCATAAGATTAGTTTAGAGTTGTCATTGGGTTTCTTAACAAGTATTTCTTTGCTTCTGTGAAAGTACGCACTATGAATGTTTGAACTATTTTGTCATTGTCCCTTTGCAAAATGCATACTGCTATAGGGTAAATTAATCTCATCCTTTAAAGAATTATTTATTTTAATTGTAAACCTAATAGAGTCTTTTTCCCCCTTAAAGGAAACGATATCAATTACTTCAGCTTCGACCAGCACAGAGAGCATCATGGATTGGTTACGCTATTGCTTATCATTTATTAGAAGATTATGAAATGGCAGCAAAGATTTTAGGAGAATTTAGGAAAACACAACAGGTAACAACATACTAGTATATTAGGTCTGATTTTAAAACATAACTAGAAAAAATGTGTGTATACCTATTTTAAGATGGTTTCAAACTTACAGAAAAGTTGTAAGAACAGTACAAAGAACTCCACATAAACGTTTGTTTGTGTGTGTTAATCCTTGATATATGTACTTTAAATCTCTGTACCTCTATCTCTTTAAATTTTCTTTAAGGATTTGAGAACAATTGATTTGAGAACTTTTATTTAAACTCATCTTTCATTTTCTTTTTTCTAAAAACAACTATAATTCTCAGTGCTGTAGATACAGATCATCAAAATTAGAAAATTTAATATTGATAGACTATTATTATCTAAGACATAGTCCATGCTAAAAAGTTACTTATGGTCCTGGTTATATGTCTTCTAGCATATCCCCCCTCTTTTGTTTTAGTATCTCATTTGAAACAATACCTTATATGCATGTGGTCCTCATTTCTCATCGGTCTCTTTCAGTTTAGAAGATGTTCTTTGTATTTCATGACGTTGCTGTTTTTGAACAGTGCAAGGCGGTGCTTTTGCAGAATTTCTCAATTTAAATTTGAAAGTTTCCTCATTATTAGATAAAGTTTTGCATTTTTGGCAGGAAATCATAGAATGATGCGTCTGTATTAGCTGGCTTTCCATTATTGTGGCAGAATAACTGATGTAATTCAATTTAGAGGAGGAAGCCTTTATTTTGGCTTCTGTTCCAGAGACTTCAGTCCATGATCAGCCGTGTCCATTGCTGTAGGCCTGTGGCAGTGCAGAGCATCGTGACAGCCGGCAAGGCAGAGGAAAGCTACTCACCTCGTAGTAGTGGGGAGGTAGGGTGAGAAAGCCAGTCAGGAAGGGGCCAGGAGCCAGGTATAGTTCCCAAGGTCACACCCTCATGATACACTCCAACTATGCCTCACCTCCTGTTTGTACCATCTCCAAATAATGTCACCAAAGATGATATCATTGGTGGGTTACTCCATTGGCCAAGTTAGAGCTCTCTTGATCCAGTCACTTCTCACAAGCCCATCAGCAACCAAGTCTTCAACACAGTGAGCCCTTTTGGAGAACTATATGTAAAGCATAGCAGGGGCCTTCTTAATTCACTGTATGAAGAGGTACATGATGTGCTTTTGTTCCATTTGATTATTATACACCATGTGTTAAGGTTGTATCTGCAGCTACAAATTTGGTTTTGTTTTGTTTTCTCTTCATATTTAATAAAGTGTCCAAGACTGAATAGACTGTTCCTCATCAAACTTTCACCACTTTTTTTTAGCATTAATTGGTTATGATGCTTGCCTGTATCCGTGATTACTGTGATTGATAGTTGCAAAATGGAAATTCTCTGACTCAGTCATTCCATCTAGATTTATTATTTAGAATTCTGCTGTCATTGAATTTTCCCATTTTTTTTGTATTAAGTATGCAGGGGTTATTATTTGATTAGTTATAGGCAAACTGTCTTTACTTCATTGCTCTGTATATAGATACTTTAGAGTTTTATTTTGGGGTATGTAAATACTTTTCCAATAGGAAAACAGCATTTTTACTATTCGTTATATTATACACAGACATCCCCTGATAAAGTGGATTATGAATATAGTGAACTAGTTTTATATCAAAATCAAGTTCTTTGGGAAGCAGGTCTCTATAGAGAAGCCTTGGAACATCTTTGTACCTATGAAAAGCAGATTTGTGATAAACTTGCTGTAGAAGAAACCAAAGGTATTTTTTTTAATGTAATTCTACTTTTGAAAGCAAAGACCAAAGATGAAAAATGAACTAATTATTGCTGACAGTTGCATGTAATTCATCTTTTTTATTATGGAAAATAATACATTGAGTAATTGTAATGTGGAAAATTACACTTAAATATAGGAAGTTCATTGCAAATAAAAATTCATTTAATGAAATTACTTAATAAAGTATCCTTTTTTGTTTGTTTGTTTGTTTTTAGAGAAGGGGTCTTGTCTTACCCAGGAAGGTCTCAGGTGATTTTCTTGGGCTCAGGTGATCCTCCTTCCTCAGTTGGAAGTGTCTGAGGCTGCAGGCACATGACACTCCCTTTTTCAAGCGTCTAAACTATCTTTGCATTGAGAATATTATAGGGTTTGATCAAAACATGAGAGAATTATTTAATTTTATACGGCAAGAAGATTAAATGTCTCAGTATTTGGCCCATTACCCAAATTTCAGTGAAAGTAGTGTGTCCTAGATTTCTTATTGCTGGTAATGTATTATTGTGAAGTCAGTCTTTACTGAGGAACATACAGGATATTCTAGGGTATTAATCTGAATATCTTTGAGAAAATATTGAGAATGTAAATTCTGGAAGGAAAGGAAACAATTTGGGTTCATATTTGTGGATTGTGATAGGAAGAAGTGATTGAAAAGGTAATCAGTTTTTAAGAATTCCTATCTGAAATGCTTTGCTCTTGTAGATGAGGGAACTGAAGTTTGCTGGTTTCACATTTCTTTGGGTCATCTGGAAGGTGAACACTGTGAAAGTGTAGAATCTGTGAACATAGTGGTAGCCATTATTTGTGAAATGAATTTTCACCATAGAATGTTGCTCCTGGCAAGAAATACTGCAAGTCTAAGGCTTCTGGGGCTCACTTGTAAACTATAAGTGTAAACTCTAAACTCTTTTTAATCATCTGCTTATAATGTGTTATTCTTTTTCTTTTTGTACTGGGAATCAAACTCACAACCTTGCATTTGTGAGCAGGTGCCATAGTGCTGAGCTAAATCCCCAGCCTTTATAATCAGTTATTCCTAAAGATAGAAGATCTGTCATGGCCATAAGTCTGGAAGAAATTTCATTCACTCACTGGCTGTAAAGTAATTTTAATAGTGAGAAAGAATGGCAAATAGGATCATGTTAGATTCAGACTCAGAATTGACCAGTAATTTTTTAGTAATTTAAAAATCCTTGATTTTTAAAACATTTTCTGAGCATCTGGAATGAAGGGGGGTAGTAAAAGGCCAAACATCAGGTCTTTATAAATGAAATTGAGAGTAGAGGAATTGAGGAAAGAATGCATAAATGACTTATAGAAGGAATTTTGCCATAAAGGAAATAAATGAGATGATGATGGGTAGACGGGGATACAGGATCAGAAAATTTCTTTTAACAAAATATTCTAACTGGGGAATGATAAAAATACAGAATATTTGACAAGGTGGGGGGATATGATCTAGTGCAGTAATGGTGAACCTTTTAGTGCTTTCAATGATAACAGCCTACTGCAGCATGTGTGCTGTGGGTTTTGCCACCACTGATCTAATATATAGGTGAAAGGGTTTATATTATATAAGATCATGAATAGCTCATCTGCAGGAACAAAATGTGGTTGTATGTGTGAGTAAGTAAGTGTAGATGTCAGGAATATTTGGGAGTTGTCTTCTACTTAACCCTGTTTCTTTTCTTTTTTTTCTTTTTTTTTTTTGGTTTTTTGAGACAGGGTCTCACTGTATAGTTGAGACTGACCTGGAACTGACTACGTAGCCCAGGCTGGTCTTGAACTCACAGTGATCCTCCTGCCTCAGCCTCCCGAGTGCTGGGATTACAGGCATGCGCCACCACGCCTGGTTTTAACCCTATTTTCTACATGAAATAGGAAGAAACAAGGCCATCTGCTTTTCCTACAGTCCTGAATATCTACTTTGTTCCAGGTTTTGGAGACAAGTATACACAGAGAGAGAGACTGAATAGAAATCAGTCTTTGGGAATTCTGGCCGGAAAGGGATTGCTGCTGGGAATTGACGGGGAAGGATGAGATGGTGAAGATAATTGGGAAGTTTCTTGGTTGGATGAGTTAGGTAAAATGTTGACTAATTCTTCACACTACCAGTTCCCTCCACACAAAAGAGAAGGGAGAAGATTAAGTGGAGGAAATGGGAATGAGGGCCGGGATTTAGCTCAGTGGTTCTGCCACCTGCCTTGCAAGCGCAAGGACCCGAGTTTGATCCTCGGTACCAAAAAAAAAAAAAAAAAAAAAAAAAAAAAAGAAATGGGAATAAGTATAGTATGAGGTAGTAAAATTGGCAGGTTGTTCTGTTTTTCATGAAGTTGGCTTTTGGTTACTGTAGAGTGGGCTTTTCCAACTTGTATTGCTGACAGTTCAGTCCTGAGTTACTGGTGATGGAGATCATTTGTGGGCTCAACATTGGAGGACGTTACATGCCAGTAGTGTCCACCACCCTTAATGTGATGATCAGAATGTCTCTAGTTACTTCCAAATGTAACCTGCTTGAAAACCACTGGAACAGATATTTAAAATATGGGTTTTTGTAGTAAGTTGCTTGCATTCAGAGTCTCAATAGGCTCTGAAAGACCCTTTTCAAGTTTACATAAAATTTTTTTTATTTTAAAATGATGAAAATAATAGGAACGTCTTACATGGAATTCTGAGAATTGAATTAGTCAACACATAGGAGCACTTAAAAGTCACTGATACATAGTAAATACACATTAAGTGATTTTCTTTTTTTTGGTACTGGAAATCGAACTACTGGAGGATGTTACATGCCAGTAGTGTCCACCACCCTTAGTGTGATGATCAGAATGTCTCTATAATGTAACCTGCTTGAAAACCACTGGAACAGATATTTAAAATATGGGTTTTTGTAGTAAGTTGCTTGCATTCAGAGTCTCAATAGGCTCTGAAAGACCCTTTTCAAGTTTACATAAAATTTTTTTTATTTTAAAATGATGAAAATAATAGGAACGTCTTACATGGAATTCTGAGAATTGAATTAGTCAACACATAGGAGCACTTAAAAGTCACTGATATAAATACACATTAAGTGATTTTCTTTTTTTTGGTACTGGAAATTGAACTTTGGACCTTGCACTTGTGAGGCAGGCATAAGTGATCATTTTAAGTTACTGGGTGCAAGTAAAGGATGCAAGAGTGAAGCAGTGGTTTGAAAATAATATATTTGATGACTGAAAGTTGATTAAGGATGTGGAAAGAAATCCTGAGTGTTGTTTGAAGCTTTTATGACTTTAGGCCCTTGTATTTCCCATCCAAGTACTAACCAGGCCCGACCTTACTTAGCTTCCTAGATCAGATGAGATGGGGCACATTCAGGGTGGTATGGCCGTATACTAGGGCCCCTGTATTTGTATTGAAAACTTGTCTCCACTCATCTGACTTGCTGAGAAAAATGCAGCAAACAGTTGGACTGATTCGGGCTTTAAAAATTGGTAAACAGGGAAGCCAGGTTTGAGATTAATTTTGATACTTGGAATATCTAATGGCTTTTGGGGATGTGATTGGTTATGCACCCAGGGAAGACAAGCAGTGCATCTAGGAGTTGATTTTTCTTTGAGGTTGATTTAGGCTTAGTGAGACAAAAATGAGTTGATTAAGGGATGATAAGGTTAGAGTATTAAATTGGGTTATTTTCTTTGATTGATTTAGGCTTAGTGAGACAAAAATGAGTTGATTAAGGGATGATAAGGTTAGAGTATTAAATTGGGTTGTTAGGGGCCAGGGATTTAGCTCAGTGGTTCCGCCGCCTGCCTCACAAGTGCAAGGACCCAAGTTCAGTTCTTGGTACCAAAAAAAAAAAAGAATAAAGAAAGGAGTAATGTGACATTAAAACATTCTTACAAGATAGGAGCAAATTAATTATTATCACATCCAAACATGCTAAAAAATTTTTTTTTCATCACATTTATTTAATCAAATAGCACTGTAGTTAGTCAATACATTCTTACCACTAAAATGTTGCTTTTTAGAATTAACTACTTTAAGGGATAAGAGAAACCTTAAAAAATATTGCAAAAGGGACTGCAGATACAACTTAGTGGCACAGTGCTCGCATCCCATGTCTAAGGCCCTAGGTTTAATCTTCATACCAAATAAACAAATAAATAAATAAATAAATACACAAACTGAATACAAATTTTTAAAAATGCATTATAAAGGTTACTTTTTGATAGTTTTTTGAGCACAACTTCCTTTAGGACAAAATCCCAAACATAATGGAAAAATAAGGGAATTTATTGTTATTTGTATTCTCCTTAAACAGAACCTTCTTACTTGATCTACAAAGCAGAAGTAAGAGTTTCTTTATTTTTGCCAGTCCACAACCTCTAGTGGATTTATCACTTAATAAACACAAAAATGAAATAAGAACTTTATCAACTAATAATTCAAACTACAAACTCTGGATAAAATTCAGAATGCCTTAATTGTGGCAAGTAGGGCCACAGGTGTTGCTCAGTGGTACCGCATTTGCTTGGCATGCATGAGCTTCTGGGTTCAATTCCCAGTACTAGACCAAAAAAACTATATATCTATCTAAATAGAAAGACAGATGTAATTATATCTATATCTATATCTATACTTATATCTATACATACACACACACACACACACACACACACACACACATATGGGTGTGGCAAGGCCATTACAAGGTCTTGGCACATTCCAGTGACCTGTCTGTATATTGAGATCACAGTTATACAGTAGTAGGATCAGAATTCATACCTCTTGAATCTCAACAAAATGCCATTTTTACTATCCTAGACTGATAACACTGGTATATGAGGTAGATACTAACTAAAAATCCATACAAATAAATACATAATTTTATCCTTTCATGAGAGAGACTAATAAGGGAACTGTGCTTAGACTGGAGTTTTCTCTGAGGACATTGCTGATGAAGAAGTGAATAAGCGTTTCAGGCAATGGGAAGAACATAAACAAATGTGTGTGCACTTTTCTACTGCTGAGGTGGAAGATAAGGTACATTAGAGGACTGAAAGTGGAGCTGGAGAGAGTGAAAAAGAGCAGAAGCCCCCTGAAGACTGGGGAGACAGGCCGGCCCAAGTGGGGTTATACAATCCTGGACTGGATTTTAACATAAAGTGAGAGAGATAACACAGAAGAACCCTAAGTGGAGAAGCCCTTAGTGACCATGTTTTGACTCTTCCAATGTATTTTCTCTCCTTGAATGTCTAAATTACATCCATGTTATCAACTCAATAAGAGTATACCTTTAGCTTCTAGGGAAACAGAGGCAAGACGATTGCTTGAGCCTAAGAGCTCAGGACCAGCCTGGGCCACATCGTGAGACACCGTCTTAAAAAGAAAAAAACAAACAACCTCTTTCAACAAGCAAAGGGGATACATTAACGGAGTTCTACCACCACCCAGTTCTCTATCACAGACCAGACAAATGTCCATCAATAGGGGTCAACATGGCCACCCACAGTGTGTCTGTGGGAGTGCAAATGTGACATGCAGATGTACCAGTTCTTCAAAATGAACGTAACTATGTATTATAAACACATGCTAATAAAAAAGCCAAAAAGAAGGGATTAGGTGATGAAGTCTCTGCCCTCATGAGTAGATTAAATGCTGTTACCACAGGAATGTGTTAGTTTTTTGTGGGAGGGGAATTTTAATAAAAGGGGAAATTTAAGAAAAGAAGAGCAATGGAGGTGGTTCTGAGAAATGAAGTCCATGCTCTGCTTAAGAAAGCACAGAGTAATAACATGATTTGCATGCCATGTGGGTGCAGCATGTAGGCATTGTTGAGAATGCTACAGTTCACAAAGGAAGAACTGCATAGAAAGGGTTGTGTGTGCACAGAGTTTCTGGGAGGGATATAGGAGAACACATGGGTCCTCTGGGGAATGAGAGCCTAGGAGTTGGGGCAGAAATTTAGCTTCTCATTCAATTTTCAGTTACCGTGTTTTGGTTCTGTACCATGTGCATGCACCACCTTTTTCAAAACTGAGAAACTGAATGGAGAAATAAAATCATTAATCTCAGGTTGTTTTGTACTTGCCCTCTCCCTCTTCTTTTGCAAACCTGCCTACCCCAGACTGGCACCACCTTTTCTCCCTTTAGCCTCCACTCTCAGATCCACACTCGATTGCATGACCCTAGTCAACCTCTACTTTTCTATATTAGTTCTTCACTAATTGGTGCCAATATCTTTGAGAAATATTTGAAGTCTCATGGGAAAACTTCTGCTTGAACTCTGTCCTGCTGATAATCTATCCCATCCAATAGCAAACTATATCATTCTGACTTTTATCACTGTAGCTTAATATTCTTTTTACTCAATCATCCCAGGTTTTCATTACCCATAGAAAATTGCACAAAAGACACTAAAGAATTAATGTATAAGGTTTCCGATAAAAAGTAACTTGAAGGACATTTTAAAGATAAAGTTGAGAAAATTTTAAAGAAATCAGTGCCAATAATAGCTTGTTGGTAGATGTGCCCTGTGGAATGTTGCCAGTAGAGTGAAGGAAAGGATTTGCCCATGATGCAACTTTGGATTTCAGAGAGCTTGCCTTGCCTCAACATGTTCTGTTGTAGAAAGGGGAGTGGCAAAAATACCTTTTAGTTTATATTTTATATACTATTACTATTCATATCTCATTATCTGAAGATAATTTGGGGCAGAATCTTTGGGCTGTACACAAAGATGTGATTTACATTCACAGTGTTGACCTCTAGTCATGGTTCTGTTGAGTTCAAATATGCGTTGTTAATTATTCTATTTCCTTTAAACCCAGAAGATAAAATTTTGCAACATTTTCTTCAACCAAAAGGGGAGAATGTAGCAAATAGTTAAGCTAAGGACCTTTCTTAAAACGTCTTCCAGCACACTTATGAGATCAGTCATAATATTTATATGTACTCAAGGACTTTGAAATCTCAAGCTGTTTTAACCAGCTGTCATTTTAGTGTCAAACTCCGGTCATTTTAATGTGAAACAAAGGTCAGCAGAGGGGTTCTCTTATTTTCTAACTATTGAACTCTGCTTAACCTCCCAACTGTAAGTCCCTATTGCATATTCCCGTTATCTGGGTCACATGGTTTTATGATACTTCACAAACAAAATTCATACAAGAGAAGTATAGCATTAATATTTAAAATTCTATCAACAACCAAACATATACACATCCCAGTACTGTCAACTCATGTTTGGTACTGATTATTGATTAGCCATATTCTTCCTCTCCTTAGAACTTTCCCATAGCTTCCTAATTCAAAGCAAAGGTGGAAGTCTTCACAAAGATCCATGTGGCCTGCATGGTTTGCCCATTAGTTCTCCCACACACACCCATTCCACTCCAGCCCTTTCTTGCCATTGCTCTCATACATCCAGCATATTTCCACCTCATAGACTTTTGTCCTTGCTGGTCTTTCCATCTGGATGGAACACTTCTTCTATGCTTTTTCCTCCACACTGATCACCATCTGACATTTTTCTTTTTAATCAGTTTTATTGGTACATTTAAGGTAACTACAACAATTGCTTTTTATTGGTCTTCCTCCACTGTAGAACATAAGTTTCATTTGGGCAAGACCTTGTTTTGTTTGTTTTGATCACTGCTATATTCTCAGTGCCTGACACTTATGGATGCCAGTCAATACTTATTGAGTCTCTTCTACTCCTTACAAATTTTTCAACATCTTTAGGAGATAAAGATTATAATTTCTTTTAAACTTAAATGTTCAGAAACTGACTGATTTAACTCATAGTATGTTGTACCTTCTTTTGGTTCACATTAGGAAGTCTTAGAATTCTGAGTCGCTAAATCCTGAAAGGAATCCGATTTCAAGATCAAGACAACCAAGGCTCAAAACTGAAGGAAGTGATACGGCTACAGTCACTCCACTGCTATTTAGAAGTCTAGGCAGTTGAAAGATTTATGTCTTACAGGCAGACAAGATTTAGTCGAATTTTATTTACTTAGTTTTTTTCTAAACCTAAGAAAATTATTTGTGGTTTTAATACATTAATATTTGTTCTGTAATTTTACAAGAAAGTATTCATGGTCACTTTTCATATTCCTGATATTACATGCTTTCCCTGAATTCTACCCATTGAAGCTAGAGTGAAAGCAGGTAATTGGACTCTGTGATTCCTTCCGATTCTAATATTGTATGTTTTAATGGTGTCAGCAAGTAACGTGATTTAGAAAAACAGCTTATCTTCATTTAAAGAAAAGCAGTGCGATCTTCTTTGTTATCTCCTATGAAGTTATGTTTTTTTAATGAAACCCTCTATCTTGGGTTTTCAGAAGGCCCCTAGCTGTGCTACCTCCCAGGCCAAACACTTCTTAGCATAGTTGCACTGAATCTGAGTCTGAATCATTCTTCTGTCATTCATGGACTGCTGAGAAGCCCTTTATCTTCCTAGAGTCACTGCCTGTCACTAAGGTGAATCTCATCCCACATAGCTTTTGGAGTGGATGTGGTGGTTTCCCACTGCCCTTAGAGCAGACTGCAGACTCCTAGTGGCCTTGTGTCCTCCTTGTCACCCCTCATTCACTGGCTTCCTTCTGCTCTCGAGACACACCACACCCAGCCTCTCATTCCTATGTGTCCCTTCCCTTCACCCTGGAAAGCTCTATTCTCTCATAATTTCAGCTCGGCTGGGACCTCCCCAGAGATATCCCTCCTCATTTCAACTAGAGCAGCCTCCCCCATTGCTCTAGCCTATTAGCTCACCTCTTTCAGTCATAAACTCACTACCATCTGTGATTTATTTATGTGTTCATGTGTTTTTCTGTCTCTCCCGCCTAAAATGAAGCTCTCTCAGGGGGTGTTATTGTTTTTGTTACTACTGACTCTCCAGCACTAAGAGTAGTGCCTAGCTCATGAAGATGATCAATACATTTTTTTTTTAATGGATGAAGAAACCAGGTGCCAATAATAGCAAAGATATTAACTGAGAGAATTTACTGCTCAGAAGGGTTACAGGTCCCTTCTGTTGGTGGTAAGGAGGGTGAGTTTTGCTTCTCATCCTGACCGCCAGTGGGAATTTTTTCATCCTGACCCTCAGTATGATTTTTTCGTTTCTGTTGTCCACCTATGGTGCATCCTTTAAAGTAATACAAAGGGTTCCACATTACCAAGGTATTTTTAACATAATACAAGTTCCCTCCTCTCCTCTCCCCTCCTTTTGAAAAGCCTATACCATGGTACTGCTCTAAACATATTTCTTTCTTTCTTTTTTTCTTTTCTTTTTTTTTTTTTTTTTTACTGGGAATCAAACTCCTGACCTTGGACTTGCCAACAGGTGGCAGAACCACTGAGCTAAATCCCTTGCCCTTCTTTTGGTTTCTTTCTTTTTTTTTTTATAAGAAAAATAATCTTTATTTAAACAAATAAAAAGTTCAGACACCACTGTTACCTAAAACTTGACAGTTAAGATTTTTCTTTTACTGTGCTAGGGGCTGAAACCAGGCCCTCCTGCATGCAAGGCCAGCACTCTGAAACTGAATTATGGTTCCTGCCACACAGTTAAGAACTCCCTAAAGTTTAAAAAAGACTGGAAAATAAATCTTTAGTCTGCTGGCTCTTTAATGCACACATCTCCATCCGTTTTTCTGCCTTTTTGCTACCGTTTATTGTTGTTAGGATGCTTATCAGCCATAGCCTCTTTCTTTGGGGCTTTTGAGTCACTACATTCCATCTAACTGCTTCAGGAATCTGAATGGCAGCACTAGAAAGTTTTTCATTTAATTCCAAACTTGAAGAAATAAACTTGGAAAGATTAAGTGGTTCGTCATCTATAGCACCTCTGCAGACACAGCCTCCTGTTCCTTCCTTTTAATTGGAACCATACAACAAGCACTGTATTTGCAGTTAGCCATCTTTTTAGCTATGTTTGGATTTTTCTTTTTGTATGACACCAGGAGGTACCTCAACCTGCTGGCTGGCATTATAAGGATGTATTTTTAAGACTTCCGGCTCCATGAGGCCATGAGGCGCTTGGTGCTCTTTTGCTGCTCAGCTGCCTCCTTCTTTTGGTTTCTTAAATGATGAATACATGGCTTCAGTGGGAGAACCAAATTCCCTACTTACTTGAAAGAGTTGAATGGCTGGTACTTGTACCCATATGACTAATCTGTTCAGCGACATCGTCTGTATTATCCAAGAAGTTCCACATGGCCAAGAAAGACTTGAACCATGAGCCTTCTTCCTGACTCCGCACGTAGGGTTTTTGTGAAAAAAGGTAGTGTTGGGCAATCCCGACCACAAACATTTCCATACAAATGAAATCCTGTAAGAACAACAAAAATAGTAGCCAACTTTGGGGCTTAAATCTAGTGAAATAGGAAGAAAAGGGCTAAAGGTGTAGGGAAAGTGGGAAGGGTGGGGGAAAAGAAACAAGGGAAAAGAAACAAATATGAGAAAATGAAAAAATAGAATTAGAGTTTTTGTAAATAGAGGGGGTGGTGAAGGGAGGGCAGGGACAAGGGGAAAAAATGAGAACCAAGACCTGTCCTGTAAAGGTACAGGATCCCAGCAATGAATGTAACTGTACTGTATCCCTAAAATGTACCAATAAACTCAGGAAAAAAAGAAAAAAAAAGTTCAAATGTACTGATAAACTTAATTAAAAATTAAAAAATAAATTGCTATCTTACACCAAGCACTTTTCAAAAGAACTTAAGTTTCTGCAGCTGTTTTCATTTCATATTATATTCATGATTCCATTTCCAAAAATGATTTACTTTTTCATAAACCTATTTTGCACTTCCCAAGTCAAGCATTTCCTAGCGAAGGACACTGTATTCTCAATCCACCACCCAGAGACTAAGGAAAAAAGCAGAAAGAGAAATAGACTAGGAAGACCAAAACCCAGGATTCATTTCATGTTCTATTAGGGTTCGTAGAGCCAGTTTCTCTAGGATTCTGTTTCCTGCAGGCTATTATTAGGTTGAGTGAAGATGACAGGTCAAACGTGTTTAACACTAAAGTTCTACTGAGGTCACAGTTAGCACTGCTTACCTGGAGGCCTATGGCCACGTCTTCTGGAGAGTGCCAGTCCCACAGAGGCCCTCTAGCAATGACTTTACATTTCACCAGTATAAAAATGATAACTCCTTGCCTAGATGTTGGGAAAAGGTAAATGCTGAATCTTTATAAAGCATAAAAAGGCAGTTGTTTTAAAAACTATGTCATTTAAAATAGTTAAAACCACAGTAAGACCTGAAGACCACCACCACCCTGCCTTCACAACCTACTCCTAAAGAAATCATGCATCTACCTTAAATACACAAATGTACTCTTCAAATACAGTTTCAACAGAGGAATTCTAATTATGGATTCTCAGAACTCTGTACTTGCTTCATATATCTTCAATGCTATTTTAAAAGGCAAAAGTTAGAAGAAATCTGATAGCTATACAACAGAATACTAAGCAAAAACAAAAACTCCAAACAACAAAATTGTATTTCTCTTTACTGACAAAAGAACTGTAATCACAATATAGCGAACATATGTTGTCGAATTCTCTAAGTTTTTTATAGTATAAAACCATGATTCCTTCAGTGTTGAGAAAATTAGGTTACTTTAAATTATTTTTTATTCATGGGACAGTGACCGATTATTTCTGTATGAAAAGCCTGGAAGCCCTAAAGGGGTGAACTTGTGTTCAAGTAGAGTCATTTTAATCCACCTTCTGCTAACAATACCTGAAAATCAACATTTTTATTGGACTTTAGAAAAATGAGAACATTTAAGAGAAAGCAACACTTACGAAAAAGAGACAAAAATGACTAATTTCATACTGAGTGATTTGCCAATGGTGTGGAGTGGCTTGAGCTCTTCCTTGAATGTGGTATGGAGCAAAATAAGGCAATACATGGCTACCTGTGAACGAGAGTCGCATTTAAACTTCTGCAGTAAGGATAACTAAAGCAACATTAACTTATAAACCTGAGGCTTGGTACAGTTCAGGCAAAATTTTCTAGGCTCTATTACTCTGTAGATTAACAAAAAACGTTTAATTTTTTCTCTTTAGTAATATATTTACAAAATCAAAATTCTCGAAAGAGATATAGATCCCCCTCCCTGCAGACATCCATGGGAGAAAACACTTGTTCAGTCAAAATAAAAAGTCTGTAATGGCTTTTAAATAGAAGTTACCATTTTTAATGGTTCAGCTTCTTATCCCCTCTGTTACCTAACATTGTACATATATGAAGGAAGACAGCACCTTAAACAAGAACGGTTTCAACAAAATTGTGACCAGGAAATCAGAAAATAACGAATCAGGGAAGCAATTTTTCTTCTGGGTGGCATGTCAGTCCAGGTAAATTTACTTTTGAAAATCAGTGCCTATGGTGTATTTTAGAGCTCAATTATAACAATGTAATGCCACATTAGAACAGCAGAAACACTTTCCTAAAATTTCACTGCTTCCATTAAAATAATAAAATGCTCACTTGAAGTGTTTCAGAATCCAGAAGCAATAAAAGTCAAATAAAGTTACTCAGACTCCTATCCGACCCTATATATCCAAGAGTATAGATACACGCTTTTTTTTCTTTTTTCTTTTGTGGAGCTACAGGTCAAACCCAGGACCCGGCCCATGCTAAGCAAGCTCCCTACACTGAGCTACAATTTCAAGTATAAGCTATTTTTTAGATAACTCATGAATTCAATATAAAATTTTTGTTCACTTTATAAGGATCTTTTTTTT
>NW_022900919.1:36689813-36704656 GCF_012274545.1 Fukomys damarensis
CAATGAATGTAACTGTACTGTATCCCTAAATGTACCAATAAACTCAATAAAATTTTTAAAAAAGTCATTGAGATGATTAATGAAAACTCTTAAACCCTCAGATAAAAAGATTCTCTACTCCTATGATCCATCCACATTGATTGGCTGAAGTTCCTGAAATGAAATAAACATTCACGCTTTACAGTTAGGAAAACAGGAAGTGTAGAATGCCAAGTTCCAGGAGATACCAGTAAACTTAATTGTATGAGTCCATTTCCCCTAATTCCACAATGAAGTTGTGACTCTCTAGTTATTCAGGGAGAAGGCCTGATATCTTAAAGCCAGTTGACCCCCACCTGTGAGTGAAGCCTACTGCACCACACAGAAAGAGGGGCCTGTGTGCATGAGATGCATTCTACTGCCTGAGAGCAGGCCTAGTTCACCTACAGTCAGGTGAGGAGAAGCTCTGTCCAAACCCCCTTACCAAAGCCCCCCTCACTGTGCTGCCTGGAAAGTCATAGTAACAACAATATGTAGAAGTGCTTGCCCCTGCCCAGAATAATAAAGATTTCTATATGGAAAGTTTAAAAGAATTAGACAGATTTGGATATGGTACCCAGTTGCCCCTTTTCCTAGCACCTTTTCTTGTGGGTCCAGAGAAAATCAGTTAACCTCACTGGCTTCCATTTCCTTGCATGTAAAATGGGGTTACTGGAAGTTTTCAGTGCAACTGTGCATTACATGAATCCACGGGAAGCACACAGACAAGGTCGGTGCCTTTTCTCTGAGCCAGTGTGGTACTGCTTGACATGATCTTGACAGCATCCTCTGCTCCATTCGGCTGGGGCCTGCCAAATGTGAGCTGCGTGACTGTGTGAGTGATCCCTACCCTTCCACATTCTCAAGACTCCTGGACTTGTGTGTGCTACCCAAAGTCTTCACTGTCACAGAGAGGCAGCATCACTAGGAACTGAGGCCAAAGTTGGCCTGTGAGCCTGTGTTTTCACTGCCATCCCTAAGGTTGTAATTAGCACCTCTGGCACAGCAAAGGGAACAATGGAGGGAAGAGACAATCTACACAATGAGGAAATACTGACATTTATTCTTCTGACAAAGGATTAATATCCAGGATGTAAAGAGAACATATTAAAACATACGTGTCTTCTCATGTGAAAGCTTGCAGGTGCTTTTGTCCTCCATTCATATATAGAGCAATGCAATAACTATAGCTTATCACTAGAGGAGGCTAGAAACAATATTTTTGAAGGAAATTCAATTCCTTTGCTTTCTCAGTCTACTCCAGAGTAGCTGCATATTTGCCTGATGTGATACATTCGATGGCAAACAAACTGGTAGTTATTATCTCGTGTAACTGCAGGATAGTCTTTCCTTAATGGATTAAAGGGGGATGAGTGCTTTTTCCTAGTTTCTCTTATACAAAATTTATTTATTTTCTTCTTGCTTACTCTTTTGTTGGAAATACTTTGATATTTAAACTTTCTAGTAGAGGAGGCCTAACAGATGAATTTCTTTCTTTCCCTCCATAATACCTGTTCACATATCATTAAAGCAGTTAAGAAAGGCTAGTAGGACACAGGACAGGAGAAGCAAATTACACCCGGAGATGTTGGAAACTGGAACATAAATGGATAAGAGGAACTTGGTTGTATAAACCAAACAAAGCTAAATCACAGTGTTGAAGTGGGGAATAATGAGAAGCAACTCAATTAACACCCCTCTGACCTCCAGTTGGCTCAGACTTTGGTAGTAGTGGGTACCCCCCTGGAAGTGGTGTATTGATTGGAAATCTCTTAAGTTTAAGTCCAAGATTCCACTGTTCATTTCATGTAGCTGGGCAATTGCTGCTCTGCATCCTGATAAAATATCAAGAGGTTTGGGTTGAAGGGCTCTAGGCATTGAGAAAAGGAAAATTCTGGTGGAGTCTAGCATTTGTTGAGCCCAAAGTAAGAGTGCCAATGGGGACACAGTCCTCACTTTCCTTACATTGTTAAGGTCTTTGATGAGTAGTCAGTCTCTTGTTTAAGAACTAATAAACCCTGTTAACTGTCATTTCTTTCTCTATTTCTTGTTTTCAGAGATGCAACATTTGACAGGTAAAATTGTTTACCCTTAGAAGAACAAACTCAAGGAAGAGCCCCACATAGTCTCTGGAAGTAGGCTAAGGGCATTTGGGCAAGAATTTGGATGCATGGTATAGAAATGGGGGGCAGAGGCTAATGGCCTTGAAGAAGGGTGTCAATAAGGAAAGGTTAGAGCAGGATTCAGTAAAGAACATTTCCTAGGCTAAACTGACCCCCAACTATAGTGGTTTTCTTGGGACAATATTGGTTTAAGGCCTGAAAAATCTCACAGCCCAGGAAACTCCTTTCTTATAGGAATTAGGATTAATCATTATTCCAGTTTAAGGGTGTATTATATTTGTATGCTTAACTCTAAGCCATCTCCCAGCTCTCTTCTATCATTTAGTTTTCAGATTGTTTGCATAAGGCCTATTTCCCCCAGGTAGGAAATGAGAAGTCTTCCTCTTGTAAATGTGACCATCTCAAGAGGGAAGAGTAACATCTATATCAGTAAAGATCCTCCCAGAGAGCTGTCTTAGATAATCATGTAGTAAAGCTGAGAGGTAACAAGTCCTCTGTTGGCTCAAGGCATCTAATCAGATTTTCAGGGTCAAAGGCCTCAATCTAAGCAGATAGTCAAGAATTATCAGACATCAAGGAACACCTGTAGTATGCACGATTAAAACCAAAATAAACAGAAAAACTACTTGGAAAGCATGTTTTGTGCAAGGAGAAAAGAAAACACATTAATATCCTCAGAGTCATATAGGAAGATATTGCATATATGAACAAAAGAACAAGACATTACCAAAAGAAATAGTCAAATAATAAAAAAGAGCCTTTGGAAATTGAAATGTGAAAACAGACATAAAAACTCCATGAAAGTACTTGCGGAGAAATTTGGAATGTTTATTTATACAAAAGAAGAATGTAAAGACAGAAATGGAAAGTAGGAGAGGAATAAAAGGAAAAGAAAACTAGGGTATTAGTTTAGAAGACCTAAAAGCCAAACAAAAGATAAAGAAAGAAAGAAGGAAGGAAGGAAGGAAGAAGGGTGCAAAGCAAGAAAGCAAAAACTACCTAAAAGCAAGATAAGCAAAGTAGATATATAGAAATAATAACTCAAGAAATTTCCAACAGTGGAGGGATATAAATTTTCAGATAGAAAGGGAATATCATTGAAGTACAATGGGTGAAAATATCCTTTAGCCCAACCTATGGGAAATATCAAAGGCATAGAGTAAAGAGAAGATGCTGTGAGTTTTAAACAAAAAATATATATAATTAAGGAAACAAAACCAGAGAATGACCTTGGACTTCACATGACCCACACTAGAAGCTGTAGACAACCCTGGAGGGTGTGGATAATAGAAAAATGTCTCACTATTCCAAAAGAAATTTATTTTAACCTAGAATTATAGTTTGGTGACATATCACTTACTGTGATGGTGTAACATTTTCAGACGTAATATTCCAAAATCTTTCCTCTGGAAGTTACTGGAGGTTATACACACCAAGGTGAATATACCAACGAGTGGGACAGGGCTTAAGAAACAGAAACTAATAGAGGGAAGGGATGAGCCCAATTGCCAGGCACAGGGCAACCCTCCTGATACGCCCTTGCCAGCAAGTTTTATCTGAGAGAATAAAATTGGTGCATAATGGTATATCTAAATATTTAAAAAGAAAGGATAAGTTGAGTCATTAAGGCATAAACAAGAAATTAATTATATTGACAAAATTAACAATTATGAATTGCAGATAAAGAAAAGTTTGTAAGAAACGATCAGTTACTATAATAAATTATATGGAAAAGCTGTAGATAACATTTGTATAATAATAATCTGATATTGTTCTAATCCAAATTGCCGTACATCTATTCTTAGAGGATAGGGAGAGATTAAAGTGTATTTGGAGTTGGGAGCACTTTGGAAAGCAGAAGTAGAAAGTAGGAGTAGAAAGATGTAGGAGAGACCATGCTGAAGTCATTATTTTCTATACTAGGAAGATGATAAGTAATAACCAAGAATGAAAATCAAGAGAGAACAATATAGGCATGGAAATAAAAGCAATATGCAGCTCTAAATGGAAAAAAGTATCTGTGAAAGGTTGGAAATGATTGTCAGCTAGATCAGCACAGTGGGTGCTGGATGTAGGGGACAGTGTTTTTCTAGCAAACATTTGGAAAGCAGGATACTTTTTAAAGGGTTTATGTGCTTTATATGAAGTTACATGTATAACTTCATGCAATACAGCCCCTTTTAAAAGAAAAACATAGAAGTTCTAAGTTATAACCTAACTTTTCTTCTTGTATGTTTAATATTTACTTATTTATTAGTAGTAGATGTTTGTGGTATGTACTGGTCACAGTCCTTGTGAGGAGCTGACACATACACACGGCACATCTTAATTCTGTTTTTATTCCTTTCCCTTCTACTCTTCTCCCCCTTTCTTCATCTCTTGACCCCGTTCCCATTTCAGAAACATCTATTTCCCTACTTCCTATTATTTACCTTCTATTTTGCTCTTTGTTTATATTTTGGGTTTCTCATGCAACAGAAACCATGAAACACTGTTTACTAAATAACAAACAGAAGATGTAATGTTGTTTTAGTTTAGGCGATGTGTAGTTTGTTAAATTGAAGGGAATCTAACAAAGTAATTTTAGCTTTTCATTAGAGAAAATGAAACATTTAAAATATGTAAAAATAAGTGCAAAACACTTAGAAGTGAAATTTTTGCTTATTTACAATTTCAGCCAAATTAGATTATTTACTAAATATAATGCCCTGATTATCTAAGTGGGGCAGATTGATTGACAGAATGTCCCAACTGCCTATCTTTCATATGTGCATCTTCTATGTATAGCATTTCTCACTGAGAGGTGGTATTTTTTTCCCCATCCTAGAGTATGGGCTGGCCTTGTGATTTCTGGGCCAATGGAATGGTTTGGAATTGTTGATGTGCTCAATCTGAAGGGAACATACATACTTCCATACTTTCTTTCGGATCTCTGCCAGAGACTTGAAGACTAATTTATTGGAAAATGGGCAACATCATGAATAAGAACTCTGTAGCTTGACAAAGGGATCTATGAAAATATCCTCTAACCATGTATGTGTGAAAATCCAGCCTAGGTTAGCAAAGCTGTCCAAAAACAACAGTTAACTATTGCTAATGATTAAAATGAATAGATCAGTGCTGTCCAGCTGACTGGAGAAATCCCAGGAACAGTAACAAGTGTTTGTTTCTTTAAACCAGTAAAAGTGATGTGTTACACAATATTAGGTAACTGATACACTAAGATCGACTTGTACCATAAATGAAAACTCAAGTTTTTAAAGAATTAGAACTTACTGAAAGGAAGAAGACAGAAAAAATATTATCCTTAATAAGAAATTGTCATGAAGCTTTGTATTTTGGGGAAATAACCTTAATTTTTCTGTTCTTCATTTGCTTTGCTAAGGAATTTATATATACACACTACTGAGAACAGCAGTGAGGAAGAGCTGGGTTTCCTGTATATGTAAGGAAAAGTTACTTTAGAGTTGGAGAGAGGTTTACGAGACCAGCTCGTAGAAGGGAGAAAGCATAGCCAGAGCACTGAATGTCTAAGTCAGAACTCCATGGAAGAACAGGGATGGTTAAGATGTAATTTTTAGTTGTTTTCTGTGGAGTGTGAAGTGTTGGCATTTAATCACACACCTTGTACTACTATGAACGTTCAATAAAAGCCACAATGCTTGCTTATACTTTTGTGTGTCTGGACACTATATGAGTGTTTGGGAGGTCTTGTAAATTTTGTGTCCAGATTATTGTTAGTGGAATGTAGGCTGGTGGAGGGGAACATCTGAAATGTTCCTAGGAATCAAAAGCAAGGGTGCCCTTCAAAGTTAAATTTCCTGGACATAAATTTGCATTAGAGAAAAACATTAAAGTTGCTGGGGGTGTGCACTTGCTGTGCTCTAAATCTTTTCATTCAGACTGAAAGGGAACGAGGTCCTAGTTGTCACAGTTACATAAAGTCATGTGTCAGGTTGTGGTGTATGTTTAAAAAAATACAGTAGAAATGAAACCAACATGTACCATATGACCCACTATCCCTCTACTGAGGTATTTAAATGAAAACATATATTTATATAAATCTTTACTTAAATGATATTGTTTTCATATTCACAAACATAAAAATTGTAAATAACTCAAAATCTCTTCAACTCAGAAACCAATAAACAAACCAACACACACATACATTGGAATGTGTCATTTGTCAAAACTTGTAGAATTGCATACAAAGAAAAGAATTACATTTTTATTTTTAAAATGATAAAAAATTTATTAGAATTGAGAATTTAGCCTAAAAGTGACTTCAATCTAATTTTGGAGAGCAAATACTATTGTCAATAAATATTAATGATATGAGCATAATTGTGCAAGCACCATTTGAAGGTTTCAGATAATAACTAAGAAAGCAAGAAGGAATTTCCAAGCTTGAGGAAGTCTGAATATGTTGATTCGATTGAAATTGGTTTTCGTTGTAAAGTGGGAATTAGGTTAATGAAAAGAAGGAGTAGACAGGTAGAAAGTGAGCAGAAATTCAGTGTTTTTGTCTGGTAATAGAGAAGAGGCCAATGGTGCTGGGTGGACAAGAGTGGCTATTACTCTTATTAGAAACCACCGTGGAACAGCACTTAGTATATTTTCTTTTTTTTGCATAGACAAATGATTTTTTTATATCTACTGTGAACATGTAAAACAATCAGAAAAACATGTAAATTAATCAGACAAAATATTTGATACTCAAGAATTATGGTTATCATACTGCTATGATTGTTGTTTTTTCAGTTTGTATCTTTTATTAGTACATGCTTGCAGTACATAATGATTACATTCCTCATCCATATTTTCTTTTCTAGTCTCTTTTGCTGGAAACGATCTTCCATAATAATATCCATGACTATGAGGACTTCCATCTGAGGACTTATCACAGTTTTGTGATTCAAGTCTTCATTTACACATCTCAGTTTAAAAAATTATATGAAAACTTTCTTCAAAATCAGGATTGGAAAAGACAAAAACTGAGGCTATGAAAATTACAATTTGTTTTCACAGTGAGATTTCCCTTAAAACAACAAAAGGATAAAATGAGGAAGACAGAGGGAAGAAGTTAAAGCAAAATCAGAAAATCAAGATGGATCGAGCTTTCTTTGTGCCTAATTTGACTTTCACTTTCAAAAGAGGAAAAATATGAATTTCAGGGAACATTTATTTCTAGACAATATGTTTGCTGGATTTGAATAATTCCAGGACATAAAATGAATTCCCATATTTATATTTGAGAATATGATGTTTTAATTTTAAGCTCTTCTTTCACTTGTTACAATAATTATCTATCGCTAAGTGGCACATTTTTGTATTTTTTTCTAGTTCAGTGATTAACTTATTAAGAGACTTATGCATGCAGACTTGGAATTAGTCCAGTATATCTTAAACTTTAAATGGTTTGGACAGTTCTTCTAATCAGCAACCAACTAAAGAAACTCTGTGTAAAACAAAATTGACATATTGAACTTAGGAAATATGCTCTCAAGTTTTGTTTGATCCTGTGGGCTTTGATGAAGGCAGGATGTTCTCCTATTAGGCCATTTCCAGTAATGGCTCTGTTTGGTCCTTTAAAGGTACAAACAACCCCAAAGTTGTTTCATATGATTTTTATCCCCAATAACTGGGGCTAAAAAGAAAGCAGGGTGAATTGCAGGCAAATCAGGCAGATTATAAAGAGAACAATCACAGGATCATTAACTATTTTTATTACTCTAAATGTCTAGCACAATTGTGGTTCAGGTTTATATTCTTAGGTCAAAGGGTAAGACAATTTCACTGGGCATTCGTGCTTTTTCTCTTTGTTGGAAAGTCCTGAGAAGGGTATTGTTAGACTGGGATTCAGCAGAGACATTCATGAGCACATAACATCTATTCCCAACTGGAAGCACTGCCACAGGGGCAAAGATTATGTGTAGGCAGGCCCTAGGAGGAGTATCAAGGCCAATTAATTTCACTTGAAGTTTTGATGATTATCAGGCAGACATAATCTCAGAAGATTTTCTAAGCAAGTGTTTAGGCCTCAGCGACATTCTGTGATGATAAACCTGGAAATTATTGTTGACAGCATTGGTATGAGTGTTTTAATGGATAATATAACAGGTTGAATAGCTGTTGACAGTATTTTCCTTGGTACATCATGCATTTTTTAAGTTACAAGAGTATTGTGGCTTATTGTAAAATAGTCAAACACTATAAAAATATGTGGGATGAAAAAATTAATACTATTATCCTAAAGTAGCTGTTGTTAAGTGTAATGTGTATTCTTCTAGACTCTCAGAAATGGAAGTGTGCAGGGGGAGGGGAGGGGAGGAAAGAGGAGGAAGAGGAGGGCAGGGAGGGAAAGAGAAGAGAAGAAATACAGATATTACTAAGATTTTTGAAAAAAATGGAGATATAGTGCATTTGTTATCAAAAATGTGATCTATGGTGCTACAGTTTTTATATTTGCTAACTTTCATGTTAGCTCTTAAAAATATATTTATCTAAAATATGCATAAAGTTTTGTTACATGGTTGCATAATTTATATATTTTCTTTCCGATTACCATTTAGATTGTTTCTACTTCTTGTTTAAAGCATGCCTAATGAACTCCTTATCAATATCTTTGTGCACATGATTTCTGTTATGAGCTATTAAGTCAAAGAATTTTAAATATTGATTCATAATATTAAGTTACTCTCCAGAAACAGATAAAAATATTTGTATAAATTTAGTCTCAACATTGCTCAATATCCCACTGTGATTTCTACCAGTATCTTTTTAAAAATTATAACTAATCTGATTTTCTTGTAAAAAATACATAATGTTACGTCTTGATTGCTGGTGAGCATATATACTGTTTCATACAATATAAAGTTTTAATTTCTTAATCTGTGACCCCACAGATAATTTTTACACATAGACTATTAGCTCAACAGCATTTATTCACATTTATTTCCCCTCTGAATCATAATATCACTTCCAACAAATACTAATTACTCTTTTATCATGAAACTGTTTCTAAATTCTCTCCCATCATTTGTGTATTCCTACTCAGACACTATGCCATTTTGTTTATGGTAACTTCAAAGTAGAATTTTGATTTCTTAATTAAAATAAATAATAACACCCCAAGTTTAAGAAAGGAATCAAATAATTTCACTAGTAAGAAATGAAATAGTTTCTGAAATCTTGAAATCAATTTCACATTTTATTCATGTTTATATTCATGAGGACTTACCATGTCTACAATATCTAATACAATGTATTAGTTACTTTCCTGTTGCTGGGACAAAATACCAGACACTTACAACTTAAAGGACAGTTTAACTTGGCTCATGATAGTCAAGGGATTTAGTCCATGGTTACCTGGTGCCAGTGCAGAAGCATCATATTTGAAGGGTACGGTGGAGAAAAGCTTCTCACCGTTTGGCAGCCAGGAGGCAGACAGGGAAGGGAGAAACCAGGAGTGAGAATGTAGCCTTTGTCTTAGTTACTTTCCCATTACTGGGACAAAATGCCTGGCACTCATAAGTCGATGGAAAAAAGTGATGGAGACCACCTTGAGAAGGCTACAAATTCATAAATTGGCTTTGCATATTAAAGGTCTGAGTCTGCCAATTAGCCCACAATGTCTTGTCTGAAGATCCAGTGGGAAAGGAACAACTCTTCACACTGCTGCTCACAGTGGAGGTTTCAATAATCCATGATGCTGTGACACCTTAGATGGCAAGACAATAGTGTAGCTAAGGGCAGCACAAGTCATACAGAAAACTCCTGCAGAGGAAAAAAATTAATCCATGGGAAGAAACAAATTTCCCATTAATCAGTGATATATTCCTACTACAATATCTTGTTCCCTTGTTGCCAGGACCCTGCTCAAGTCAGTGCTCTCCACTTCACTGTTCCTTGTACCACCACGTATCCCTTTCTGGAAGCTGCATGTTCAATAAATAGTGGCAAGCTCCAGGAGATGATATCTTAGCTGGATAAGAGCTATGACTACCCCGGGCTTCCCATTCATCATTAAGATCTTGTCTTTTTAAAAAAATCTATCCTCTGTACACTTGGTCAGGTGATTGAGAGTCTGATCAGCCTCTAATACAAAAGCTCACAGGTTGTAGAGGTTTCAGTCCAAAGTCAGCTGTCTCTAAGGCAGTACAGCATGGGAGAGGGGTATCACAGAGGAGAAACAGTCCATGGCATAGCAGGCAGCAAGCATAGCTTCCTTCTGTTTTCTCATTTTAATTCATCCAGGCTACAAGCCTATTGGTTGGTGCCACCAGCCCCAAATCTTTACTCTTCAGTAAGTCCATCATCCATACCCACACCTATGCTAGTCAGTGAACTAATCCAGTATCACACAATCATGATCCAGTCACTCCAAAATCCCCACCTATAAGTCTATTCAGCTTTAGGGAGATTCCTAGATACAATGTATGACACTTTTACAGGTCACATCTTCAAGTGACTACCTCCAACCAGGCCTTCACCTTTTAACAGCACATTCAGCCATGAACTCATCAATGGAGTAACCCTCTGGTAAGACAGCACCCCCATGATCCAGTCATCTTCCAAATACCCCACTTTTTTATTCATGAGGATTTAGAGGAATATTTTGTTGTTGTTGTTGTTGAGACAGGATCTCACTATGTAGTTGAATTCCAAATACCCCACTTTTTTATTCATGAGGATTTAGAGGAATATTTTGTTGTTGTTGTTGTTGAGACAGGATCTCACTATGTAGTTGAATCTGACCTGGAACTCACTACATAGCCCAGGCTGGTCTTGAACTCACAGCGATCCTCCTGCCTCAGCCTCCCGAGTGCTGGGATTACAGGTATGGGCCACCATGCCCGGCTAGAGGGACATTTTAAATCTAAACCAGAACAAGCAAACATATTTTATAGAGTAAATAAATCAAATAATTCATGTCTTTTACGTAAATTGCACAAAAATTATAAAACTAACAATTTGTTTTTAGTTTTATTTGCAACAAATTATAAACCAAGCAATTGTTCAAGTCATATAAGTTTCATCTAGCCTTTGAATAAGTCATCACTCTCATTATAAATATCCAAAGGAAAGCAGAAGTCAGAAAATATTCATGTACAAATTTTTAGAATTATTGTTAGCAGTAAAACCCCAAAGAGTGAGTAATAGGAAAAAAAGACACTATCTGTTGAAGCAAATAAAAAGAAATGGACTATATTAAATGTCTTAGATCTTGGAATTTTGTATTGTTAGTTAGAATTTTTGACTGATGGTACAGTACTCTGTGCAAACGACCATGATCAGGGTTAAATTAAAAAATACTCTGATGTGACAAATATTTTTTATATCCACTCTTTTGTAAAAAGAAGACTACAAACGCATTTCTGCAAATATTTTTGTGTGAAAATGGAAAAACACTACAAAAAATGGACAGTTTGTATCATATAGGTGGACAAGACTGTGTGGTGTTTTGTTTTATTTTAATTAATATTAATTTAATAGTGTTTATACAAAAAGTAATCCTATGCAAGGACACTGATGGAAAAATAAACTTAGTGTAATAGATACTATCATGTCCTGAATCTCATAGAATATATAACCTGAAGCAAAACATATGTCAGCATTTTGTAATTCATTGGAAAAATGTCTCCAATACTCAGTTTCTTCCTATGTTTATACACTGGCAATGTTTCTCCATAACTTCTGTGTAAGGCATGGAATATACTTCTTCATCCCTAACCTCTGAGCTGGCTTGTGATGGCTTTGGCCCAATATAATGTGGTGAAAAGGATAGTTCTAAACTTAAGCCTTAAGAAGACTTGGGTGCCTCCAGTTATTTTATTGGCTCCCTGTCTGGCTGTTATGAGAATAAACATGGTCTAGCCTCCTGGAGGATGAGGTGCATATGGAATAGCCAATAAAACATCTAGTTTAGATCAAGTAACACATAGCCAACTCTTCTTCTAGATAAAGATATGTGAGTCCAGCTAAGACCAGAAGTATTGCCTGGCTAAACCCAGTCCAAGTAGACATCTATAGATTTGTAGTCTAAACAAATATATGTGATAAGGCACTACATTTTATGATATGGTGTTATGTAGCAAAAGCTAGCCTCTCTATGCATTAGTGGAGCATGCAAATACAATGAAAATGGGGGAAGAAAAGATAACATAGTCAAAGGCAGGAAGAAAGAAAGTACAAGGAGGTGTATTTCAGAGCAAGCCAGTTCCCAAAAAGTAGTAGCTGGGTCACAGTAGATGTCCTCTAGAGGAAGCTTATAAAGAAACAGCATCTCAGATCAGGCTATGGACATTGTTAGAATCAAAATGTCAGGTTCTAACTATCTAATTAACTAAGTAAGTAAATCTGGAGCATTATAAAGGATCTTTGACACATATACCTGGTAACAATAACTATTACCAACATTTACCATGTATATAGCCTTGATTGAAAAATACTTCCCAAAAGAAATCTGCCCAAAAGCTGTCTGTTTAGTCTTGTACTCTGGCCACCCTTGTTATTGAGCTTTGTAGCCAAAGATTATTGTTTTACAATATCATATGTCACCCTCATTTTGCTTTTATAATTTTGCTCTTGACTCAACATCTTTGATATATGTTCATTGTTTACTATGACACATGTATTCCCACTGCAGCCCTACTGCTGAATATAATTAATATTTCGAGACTCTTTCTTCATATGTGATCTATATTGACAAGATTGTCACAGGAGAAGATACATGATTTATCTGCAACCATCTTTCCACCTTTGGCCTCTCACTGGTCTACATTTGCTTAGTTGGGCATTAAGACCCATGAATTTTGAGTGACTTACGGATAGTCACTCCAAGGAAACTTGATCTCATTAGAGTAAAACTGACAACTACATTCAGGATGAGTGTGGCATATTGGTGTAACAATGGCATTAATTCTTCACTTGGCCTTATGTTCATGTACTTTGTAATGGAATTTGCAGCATTCTCCTTTAAGTGGTAGAACCTATTTTGCATACCTTTAACTTGTTTTATTTTGTAGAATATGATGAAACACTTTTGTACCTGTTCTGAGAATAGATTGCAAGAGGCCTAACATGCCCCTTCTGTCTGATGAGCTCCTCATCTCTCAGAAACAACCAGGTATACCCTATGGCTGATGGCTCAGTTATCTCCATTTTATACCAGCCAACAGCTAGCCCACCATATGAAGCATAGCTGATCTACTATTGACTACATATGTGTGAGAGTGAATCATCCTCTAGCTGAATCCAGCCTAATTGCTTACCCATTGAATCATGACCTAAGTACTGATGACTGTTTTAACTCACTAAAACTTGTAATAATTAATTTAGAGAATGAAGGTAGTGAGTGAATCAAACTTGCAGTGTTGGAACTTGCAAACTTTCCTGCACTGTTGTGTCTTTAGACTGAAAGATGTCATTGCAAATTAGTGTTCCAATTAATAAAGTACCATGGGTTAATTTTTGAAACATATCTTACTTTAAAAAGGAATATGTGAGACTTGTAAGCAGCCTTGATTACTTTCTCTATTGGAAAATGTATTAATGATCTGATTCCTGGTTATCCATTCATTATTGCTTAACTTTCTAGTAGTGTAGTAGATATTTTTCACAACAATTAAACATGATGGAAATGTTTACCTAAGTCTGTTATCCTAAAGATTAGACATATATTGCTTTTCTTATAGGCAGAGAGGTAGTATTATCTATCTCTAGGAAAAACTCCATTATGTGAAGAATTTTTATTTCTTAGTTCTATTGGTTATAACATGGGTTTCTTGGCATTATAATTAGGAGTTGAATCATAAATGTAATAGTGTTTTCAGATGGTGGTGATTTCCTTTGCTTTAGAACTGTGTGATGAGGATGGTACTTTTAGGGGAAAAAAATGAAGACCAAGTATATCAATAACACTAAGAAGATATCTTACCTGTTCTTCCTAATTAGTTACAGATAAGTAATTAAAAAAGAATAGTGATGCTATAATCAGCTGCTCAGAAATGTAACCACTGGAGATAAGCTCTTTATTTGCATTTGATAATATAACACAAAGTTGAAGTACATTTTTATTAATTTAGTGTCAGAGATAGAACAAATTATATGCATGTATGCACCTCTTTAAATCTTGATCCAAATTGAGGCTTTTGAACACTTGGACCCAAAATGTCTTTGTTATAAAGACTCTTGTGCATTGTAGGAATCAGTTTCCAAGGAGATCCTTCTGGAACAAGGGTTCCAGGGACTCTCTTTTCAAATGAAAGGATTCCTTAAACCTGCTATGGGTGGGGTCTTGCTGATTCCTGAGATGCCCTCAAGGCATTCTCCTTGTCCATGTACAAAGTATTGATTTCTTTTTTTTTTTTTTTTTAAATTTTATTGAGTTTATTGGTACATTTAGGGATACAGTACAGTTACATTCATTGTTGGGATCATGTACCTTTACATGGCAAGTCTTGATTCTCATTTTTTCCCCTTACCTCTGCCCTCCCTTCACCCCCTCCTCCCCTCCCCATCTACAAACACTTTATTTTCATCTTTTCATTCTCTCACATTTTTTTCTTTTCCCTTTTTGTTCTTCCCCTACGTATCACACCTTCCCTACACCTTTAGCTCCTTTCCTCCCATTTCTAAATGTCAGTAATCTTATTAGAATCTTATGCATTGTTGCAGAATATTCACACCAGGGAAACTATT
>NW_022900919.1:36713715-36729313 GCF_012274545.1 Fukomys damarensis
GCAGGCAGGCAGGCAGGCAGGCAGCTGGAAAAAAAACCCCCTCTGCGGTCTTTGGGGCCTTCCTGGTCTGTTGTCGTGCAGGCCGCGGGCTCCCGCGCAGGCCGGGAGCTCGCGCGCACGCAGCCAGGTTGATTTCTTTTTAATGAGGCTAATTTCTTCAGCAGCAACAACTTTTTTGGCCCTAATGTTACATGTTCTTCTGGATGTGACAGTTAACCTTAACTGTGTCAACTTGGTTGGCTTGGGATCCACCCAAGGTATTAGTAAAGGACATTTCTTGTGTTTGGGTGGGTCATGGAGGCAGGACCTTGGTACTATGTATGATCCATGGGCCTTTGTTCCTTACGCTGGGACACTGTTTGCCTGCTGTGCTCTCTGCATGTATGAACCTAAAGTTTACTCATAGGATGGGTAGCCAACACCCTAACAAAACAAGTTTTTCAGAATTTTATAGATTATCTTTCTATAAAGGCAATTTGTACTTACTAGCTTCTGAATCTTAGTGCTAACCTTGTTCTTGCTATAGTGGGATTTAAAAAAATTGTTTTAAAATCAATTCATATGTCTTATACAATGCAACCCAATTTACATACTAAAATGAATTTCTCTGGTCAAACAGTATTGGATAAACTGAAGTCTACTTACTTGGTTTCTCCATCATTTTCTGTGGCTGCCATTTTATGTGGTACCAAAACATAAACTGAGAGAACACACAAAGAAAGTAATTTGAAGTAGGAATTCTCAACTAAGGACACCTTCATTTTCTAAAGGATATCTAGCAAAGTCTGGCAATAATTTTGATTGTCATACTATGAAAAAGAGGGTGGGAACACTGCTCTATATACTGCAAATGCTCTTATCTGATTTTATGTAAAATTTCATATTTTGGATGTGATTTTTCCAATTTTATAACAAAATTTGCATAATAAAAATTTAAAAGATAAAAATTTATAAAATTTTATAACAATATTTACAGTGGATCACCCCCTAATTAGCCTACCATCATTTATTTTGTGTGTGTGTGTGTGTGTGTGTGTGTGTGTGTGTGTGTGTGTCTTTTGGCAACAGTTATTTTCTGATTGTAAGTCTGTGTTCTTTTTAATCAAAATTTTAAAAATTATTTTCAAGGGCATGACTTTTTTATTGCAACATAGTTGACATAAATGAAATATGCATGTTTTAGACAGGGTTTGCAAAGGAATAGATTTAATACATGACATATAATTTATAGGATTATTTTATGATAGTCACCCAAAAAGTCAAATACGGAAGAGTGCAAGAGATCTGTCCACAAACTAAAGACTTGAAGAATCTAGCCGAGGGCACGGATCCCAGAGCAATGTCCTGCACAAGACCAGCTAAAGGCCAAGAGTCCAAGGCAATGTCTTCCATGAATCCAGTCAGAGGGCTAAAGCCCATGGCATTCTCATGTAAGTCTGTATAGAGGATCTGCACCAGGAAGGCCCAAAGGCTGGGAATAGAAGCTAGAAAGTCTGTGCTAGTGAGGTGAGGGGACCAGGCTGAGGGAATTAAAACTGGGGCTAGAAAGTGACATTCAAGAGGAAGATCAGAGCCCCCCAGATGAGAACAGCAGACTTCCCTAGGACAGTGAGACCTGAGCTCCTCTGAGGATGAGAACAGCTGAATTCATATAAGGAAAACTTGCCATGGCAATCTCCTCTGAGAAAATCAACAGCATACTATCTTCCCCTCCAGTTCTCTTTTTATGCCACTGGCCACAGACCCTAGGTGGGTCTTCCACACCCAGGTCCATGTTAATTCAGTTCTGCTGGGCATTCCAAGTGGACCATTAGTTCATCTGCCACAACGTATTTCTTAAACAATCAGTTTGATGAATTTTGACAACTGTATATGGCCAATGTGTAATTTGCTCCAATAATGAGATATCACAGCATCACTCAGACAGTTCCTCAAAGTTTTTCCTGGCAAATTTCTCTCCTCAGATGGAACCACTTTCTGAAGTCAGTCCCTATCTTTCCCTTGCTACAATGTACATGAAATTAATCTGTTACTGAATGTACAAAATGTGGTTCCTTTTATTATTAAATAGTATTGCAAGGCTCCACACATCCTTAAATGCTCTCTTCTTACACAGATTTGTATATATTCAGTACCCATTTTAAGAATATAAAATATCTGCCAGTGGGGGCTTAAGCAATTTTCATCCAGGTACAGTTTTCATATGATAAATACCCATTGGAAATTAATCTAACACTGAGAGGGTGTCTTTGCTTTTTAATTTGTTTTTATTTTATTAAAAAACATTTTCAAATAATGATTTAGGAAATTCAGAAACAAAGTCTGTGTTTGTGGCTTATGATCTTTTAGCAATTTATTTTTGTCCTGCTCAAGCAATCATCAGATTTTAAAGCAATTAGGTTGTGTGAAATAATTAAAATAAAAAGAAAGAGCTAAATTCACAGCAGTTGGTCTTCAAAGCATTTCCCTTTTGCACACAGAAAAAAATGATGTGGGCTTAAACAATAGATGTGTGTAATGAGAAAAATCCTATTTCCTCCAATTTGTCAATGAAAATTATTTTGGTATGTCACTTGGAACTATTATAAATTTCTTAGATATAAATTATGATAAAATCATTTAAATACAGGCTTATAGTCTTCACCTTATGGACTCTTTGCACATGTCATTCCTTCCTTCTGTCTCTAATCCTCTTTCTCCATTTCTCCATTCTTCAGAAAACTCCTGCTACTTACCCTCCATCATCATGTTTCTCTCTAGCTCCCTGGATGTGTCCAGTTGCGATTCTGTGCTCTCATAGCAACCTGAATCTCTGCATTTCTCAGAGTATTAATCACAGGTGCTGTCTGCTTGAGTATATTTGTGTGCTATTCATTTCTATGAGTATTGGTTATTCTCTTTTACAGTGTAAATATGAATTGTCCCTCAGAGACTCGGGCATTGAAGGCTTCATTCCCAATGCAACAATGTTCAGAGGTGGAGCCTAGAGAGGTAACTGGGTCATGAGGACACTAACCTTATCAATGGAATATCTATTAATTAATTCATAGTTGAATGAGTTATTAGGAAATGAGGCCTATTTGAAGGGAATAGGTCATGGGGACATAATCTTGAGGACCTGTTTTATTTGTTCCCCCTTCCCCGGCTTCCTGGCTTCAGTGTGGTGAGCAGATTTTCTTTACCATGCCCTTCCATTGCGATGTTTCTGCCTCACCATAGGCCTAAGAGCAATGCAACCAGCTGACCATTGACTGAAATATCTGAATCAAAAAGTCAAAGTAAAAGATAAATATTTCCTCCTTTAAAAGTTGTTATTCACAGATATTTTGTTACAGCAACGGAAAGTTGACTAAAAAGCTAACACACTCTCCTTTCTCTTTAGTGGAATACTACTCTGTTAGAGTCAAGTGCAGGCAAAGGTCTGTGTTTCACTCGCCACTATCTCTTTCTGTCACTGCCTGTTTATAATATAAAGAGGATGAATGAATGACCAAATGCCACAGCGATCAACATAACTGGGTCCTGTATAAGTTAAGAAAGGTTTTGTTTTGTGTTGCCTACAGGAGTACAGGGTTTTCTGCATCACTTCCTGTATTTGGGAAGCCGGCTTCTCTGAGTGTGTCGGTCTCCACGGTTTCTTGCCTTTCATAGAAACATTTCATACATGTCTTGCCCAAACACAACTTAGTCCATGGCTGTCCAGCCTATATATAACTCCTTCACTACCATTACATATTTCCTCTGCATACCCCTGCACCCCAATTTTGGCAGTTACATAGATTTCTGTCCTTTCTTATTTTTATAGACCTTTGGGGACAACATCTGACATCCTTGTTATTTTCTCATTCTCTTTTTCACAATTAAATATTTAATTGTGGTAAGATACCTATAACAAAATTTACCACTTCAATTATTTTTAGAGAGAATGCATAACTTTTATCAGAGTAACTTATCTATAGTTTATATTTTCTTAAAAATATTGCCAAGTCAAGAATTAAACCCTACTAAATACCGCCCCCATTCTTTCTTCCTTTCTTGACCTTTCTTATTGGTAGATTCTACTGTGTGAGGGTGAAGGTGAGGTAAATGGTTATGGAGGAATGATACTGGAGCAAAAGGAGGGGATAGGTAGTTTAAATATTTAGCACATTTACATGTTAATTTATTATCACAATTTAATTTTATGTTAGGACATAGAATTATTGAATGTTAGAAGAGTTATCATGCAATGGAGTTTCAATCATTTTACAGGTGAGGAGGCTCAGACCCAAGCAGAAGATGTAATTTGTGTCAAATTGCCCAGCTAGTTGGAATAAAAGACCAGATTTTCACATATTCTGAAATTTTAGTCATGAAATTTTGAATGACAAGAAAAAATAATTCAAACTCACTGAATATTATTGTTCAGCCATTGAGAAGTTGATAGATTACAGCAATGACTTTATTTTGCAGTGACATTGATTCATATTTCATTCTGTTTTCTTTCTTTTTTCTCAACCATTTTTAAATGCACTGCTCCATCGTGTTAAATGATTTTCATCACTGTGTACTCACTCGCCAGAATTTTTCCATCATCCATTTAAAAAATGAAACAATATCTCTTAAGCAATTTCCTATTTTTTGTACTCCTGGTCCCTGCCAACCACATTTCTACTTTCTGTCTTCATGAATTTCACTACTCTGGATACATTATATAAGTAGTTCCTCTCCCCTTTGAAATTATTTTCTTTTGAGTTTTATGACAGTAGACCATATTTATTCCTTCATTTTCCTCTACACCCTGTCTCCAAAATTCCCATCCCTTCCTGGTACTTCTTCTCTTGTTATAGTTTGAGTTATTCAAGTAAACCAACCCTATAATAAGAATTTGAACGCACGTAATTTATTTCAGAGGCGATCCTAGGAAACAATGCTTTGGGAAATGTGTTATGAGGAAGTGAGACAATGTAGCAAAAACTATAAAATATGCACTTTATCAATAAGTGTGCAGCCCTATGGGGGCTCTGAGAGACAGCATAGAGGCAGCTCAGAGATGTTTCAACTGAGGAGGCAGAAGACTGAAGCGTCTATCTACCAACAACTCCCAGGCTTCAGTGGCTGGGGCTTTCCTAGGAACAAAGCCTCACTAGTAGTCCCAGCCTGCCCACTGCATGGTCAACCAAGATCCACTGAAAGACTAGCTTCAGTGGATGGTGCAAATGCTGGCAGAGGAGATATGAATGACACCAAAAATGTCTGCGAATGTCACCTTTCCTTCCTTGTCTCTCTGTCTCCACATGGCCCTGGCTCTTTGTATCTCAGCTATGTTCAGAATTTTCGTTAACTTCTTTCTGCTGAAACTTCCAAATCTTTGGCCAAGATTTCCCTCTTGTGATCTGGATCCTTATATTCATCTGCTTACCGGACATCTGTTTCTTCAGAAGCTAATGGCATCTCAGAATCACCAAATCTGTTCCCCTCTAGCTCTATCTCTGGCCAACAGTGTCCTCTTCCTTTGGTTACTGCCTCTCCCTCCACTGGGGCCTCCTAGGACAGAAATCTAGCAGTCACCTCAGAGGCTCCTATCATGGTCACATCTCATGGTTAAACTGTTCTAATTCATTAAAACTCTTTAATTCCCCTCTTTCACCTCCACTGGTACTTTTCTAATTCAGGTTTTCATCATCTCTTGCTGTGACCATGGCAATATTCTCTTGACTTGCATTCCTCCTGCCTGAATTTTAAACTTCCCTCACTCTACCCACGCAGAAGGAAGAATGATCTTCTCCCATGTAAATCGGCTCCCCTCATTCTGCTTTTTAAATTATTTTAATGATGCTTGAACATTACAGTCACTTTTAAAGCTATGTCATCAGTTACAGAGAAGCCTTTGCTAATTTCAGAAGAACATGCCGAACAAAAGGAAATAATTGTTTCTCAAATATTTAGCAGACTGTACTTACAAAATCACAGTCGTGCATGGGGTATTTCAGAGAAGGTCTTTGAAAATCAGTTTAATTTCTTTTATTCTTAGTGGCCCATTACAGTTCTAATTTAATTTTGTCTACAGGTTATATTTTTGTAAGAACTTGTTGATTCTGAGTAGGTATTCAAATGTATAGAGCCATTAATAATATTTTCTTTTATTTTAATTTTATGTTGAATGTATAGTCTTTTCCTTTTTCTGTATGTATTTGTTTTTTTCCAAATTCCCTTTCTTCCCCATTCAGTACAACAGAAATCTTTCTTATTAAATATTTCAAACAACTAACTTTTGGTTTTTACCTAATTATTGCTGCATACTTTAATTATTCAGAATTTTATAAATTTCTGCCATTATCTTAATATTTCCGTTGGACTTGGCTTATTGGGTTTACTCCCCTGCTATTTTTTATATTCTTTATATGACTTCTTAGCTCATACTTTTATTTTATTTCTTGATATGTGTTTTTATATACTTTAATATACACAATGTATATCCTTTTCTTTTAGGAATTTCTTTTTTTACATTAGAATTAATTACCATTCATTTCTAAATATTTCTTAGTTCAAATGTGTTACAGAATGAACAATGAGAATTAGTAACTTAATCTTCTAAATCCCTGAAATCCATAAAAAAAACAAGTTCCTGTTGAGATAGATTCCATGAAAACAGAACACAGAGATCATAAAAAATACTGAGTTATAATGTCAGTTACCTTCATTACATGTAAGCTGTGTTTGGGTCTATTGTCAATCCTCATTCCTGGAAAAAGGAGAAATTTAACTTTTGAAACTTTTAAATGAATAAAAGATAAGTTGGTGATCCTAATCCATTTAAACTTTAGTGTTTTCTAGGAGCATTCTCTTGTTCTGGAAAAAAATCAGTTAGAAATTTGTTAGTCTTATTTCATATTTGTTATTAGATAAAAGAATTACAGTCTATCTTGGCAGATGATATGACTAGGCATTTATCTTGATTACAGTGACCTTATCTAGTTTTATATGATAAATGTCACATTGTTTTTCTTGCAATTAAAAATTAAATTAAATTATATGCTGGTTGTCAAACCAATTTTTTTAGCAGTTTATGTTTTTCTTTTAAATTACATGCATAACTTTCAATCATGATTGCTAATGTAATTCAAGAAATTCTTTATAATTTTTAATACATCTTATTTCACTATTTTGAAAACAATATCAGATTATGATGTGTGTGTACTTATGCACATATACAAGAATACATGTACAAATATGCTTTTTGTCATATTCCTTGTTTCACAAATAAATATATCATTTTATCTGTTTTGAATGGTTACAATTTGAGTAATGGAAGTAATATATTGATTTATTGTATTGTTTTTATAATTTACCATATAATTAATTTTTACTATATTTTCAGTAATATGCCTTATATTTTCTGTAAGGTTGATATTTCCATATGTACCATAGCATATCTGTATTGATGAATAATGGTCCAGTTTTCTTTTTCTGACAAATAAAATGGGTTTGGGTCTTGGATTTAAAAATAAGGCCTGGCTTTGCTGGTCAGCTCATTCAAACCAAACACTTTGGTTTGTTTATCTGTAGCTCTTAGATTTTGATGAGATTAAAAAATGTATGCAAGGCATGTGATATTTTAAGACTTTTTTTTCTCTGAGTGTTTATGGTCCAGTTTTCTTTTTCTGACAAATAAAATGGGTTTGGGTCTTGGATTTAAAAATAAGGCCTGGCTTTGCTGGTCAGCTCATTCAAACCAAACACTTTGGTTTGTTTATCTGTAGCTCTTAGATTTTGATGAGATTAAAAAATGTATGCAAGGCATGTGATATTTTAAGACTTTTTTTTCTCATTGAGTTTATTGGTACATTTTAGGTATACAGTACAGTTACACACATCATTGGGATCTTGTACCTTTACATGACAGGTCTTGGTTCTCATTTTTTCCCCTTGTCCCTGCCCTCCCTTTGCCCCTCGTCCCCTCCCCATTTACAAACATTTTATTTCCATTTTTTCATTTTCTCTTATATTTTTTCTTTCCCTTATTACCTTTCCCCTACCCTTCCCACTTTCCCCATACCTTTAGCACTTTTCTACCTATTTCACATTGCCAATCATCTCATTAGGATCGTATGTACTATTATAGTTTGTTCACACCAGAGAAACTATTCAGTACTTATACATGCGTGGCTTATTTATAAAAAATATTTTATTTGAAAAATTTTATATAAATTATCAATATTTTGATTTTCTGAAACATTTCAGAATATATCTCTGGTTGAAAGAATTAATACTATTGAATACTCTTGATGAAACCTTTTTGCTATTCTTCTTAGATACTGAGATATCGAACAATTCCAGTGGTTGGATAAAAACTTTCTTGTAAGACTGGGGTTTCCAATCATAAACTTTTTGCAAAACTTTTGCAAAACTTTTTGAAAACTATAGTCAAACTTAGAGCAGTTAGCAACATCAAAAAGTTTGAATGAGAGATGACAATGTGATTTTGACATGTATTTTGAAAGTTCAAGTAATTTGGTATCATTGTTCTTAAAAATATGCCTTATAATTCTCTGAACTTATTCATAGAAACAAGCTTTCATAGTATATATGTAGTTTTTAGAAAAACAGAATGAATGATTAGTCTAATGACCTTTTGGTAATAAAAAAAATACTTACGACCTTTTAACTTCAACAAATATATGAGTTGGGAAAGTTTCATTTATTGCATTAACAGATGTAGTTGTAATTAAATTTTAAATCTACATATAATACTGAGTTACCAAAATTTATAATAACTTTGTAATGCTTTCACAAATTGTGAACTACTAATAATTTCAATGTTATTTCAATACATGCCTTAATATTTCTACTTTTATGATCTCCACTGACAGAAAAACATTCAACTTATTCTACATTTTTTTTCTGGTACCAGAGATCGAACTCAGATCCTTGTGCTTGCAAGACAGGTGGCAGAACCACTGAGCTGAATCCCTGGCTCCCTATTTTACATATTTTTGGTACTTGAACACAAAATAATAAAAACACTCATATAAAAAACAATAAATTACTTTAAGATAAAATTCTGTAGGGAACCATAATAAAATTCTTATTTAGGCACTAAAAGATGTAAAATTTCTGAATTTTTTAAAAAATTAACTTTATTGATAAATTTCGGTGTACAATATGACATTTTCCCCATCCCCCGCCCTCTCCTCAACCCCTCCATCCCTCCCTATCTACAAAGACTTTGTTCCCATTTTTTCATTTTCTCATATTAATTCCATTCCCTTCTTTCCTTTCCTTACCCCTCCCTTTTCCCCTTCGCCTTCTCTCTGATTTTTATTAGATAATTTATTCTTTTAAATGGATACTGTTAAATTTCAGCATGCTACATGTAATTTGTTTTTTGGGTGATATTAGAAATATAACATAACCATGTTATTACATTATTAAATTTAAAATTGTGAGGGGGGTCTATACTTTTTTTCAAAATTAGTTTCAAGGTACAGCAGCTATGACATTTCATTTACATTGTGGCCACACGTCATCTCAGTCACATTTGGTAAGGATGTTTTGAAACTATGATAGATGGACCACAATAGGGGTCCAAACAAATAAACCAGAAAAGCAAAACCTTTACTCTACTCATTGCCAGCACAACTCTACAAACATTTCACTTTCGGTAACACTTCCAGTGAAATTCCAAGATCCTACAAATCACGGCTCCTACCTACACCTAAGGAACATGATACTAAACTTTGCTTTTTTTTGTGTTCCATTGGAGTATTCCTAAACAAGTCTGCCCTCGGTTTATCTGCTGTGGGAGCAGGGTAGTCCCACAGGACTCCTGGTGGTTACGGAAATCTTCTATGGAAATGTATCTTTCAGCATTGGCAGTGACTAAACACACACCCTTTTGAGCACTTGCCATGAGAGACTTGGACAGCCCAATCTCCCTAAAGTTAAAAGTTAACCAAGGAAACTGACACATTGCAAATGATTTCTATCCTACACATGGGGAGATAAAACTGTTCTATTATGCTACAGGACACTAACTAGTTTTCATTTAATTCACAATTTTAATTCACCATTCTTTTTTTACTATATTGTCATGAATCGACAGTACATATTTCAGTCTTTTAAATCCTCCTTTGAAGTAGCTTTATCATCCTATTGTTTCTTTCATGAATGAGTTTCTACTACAGATGGATACACATTCCATCTACATTTCTGAGAAGTGCCTTTCAGTTTTTGAAAATTACATTTACTCCAATGTTGCTTCCTGTATGACTTCACTTACTACTTCCAGAGTTCAGCTACTCCTTACCATTTGCTCCAGGGTAACATTTGTAAGCAACCTCTAATTATTTTGCTTTGTTGTGTACCTGATTCTTGTTTGCATTTGCTAGAACAGAGGACATGGATTTTAGAATCAGTAGAGTGGATTAAAATACTAACTCTGCTGCTTATATTGCTGTGTAAACTAGAAAAATGTTATGAGGAGATAATGGTAAAAATAATAAGAATTCCCTAATGAGGTTGCTATGAAGAATCCTAGTCATATGCTCAACACATGATCAAGGAGCACAAGTGTTCAATGAACACTTGTTGCGTCACTGGTTTGAAGTTCTAGCCCTATTTCCTTTCTTTGTATTTGTTGAATATAGCTCTGCAACACCTCCATTCTGGAAGGTTTATGTTACCCTCATTTTTGCTGTATGTTAGTCATTGAGACCTTGGTTATGGGCTGAATTTACCCCCACAACATTCACATTGCTCTGCTAATCCCCAATACCTCAGAATTGACTACAGTTGGCGATCAGTATTTAAAGGGAAGCTAAAGTGAGATCATTAGGTTGGGCTCTAATCCAAAACAACTAATCCTGTTTAGAAGATGAAATTTGAATGCAGGCACATACAGAGGGAAAACCATGCGAAGTTGGTCACCTGCAAACTGAAGAGAGACATTTCCGAAGAAACCAACCCTGTCCGCACTTTGATCTCAGCTGTGATACTATGAGAAAATAAATTTCTGATGCTTAAACCACCCAGTCTTTAGTACTTCATCATGGTAGAATTAATCATTGGATATATCCACTGAATTAAGTATCTATAACCTTATTTAAAAAGAAGAGTTCTCTTAAGAAGAAAAATGATTTAAATTCTATTATTCATACTTTAGCATGTATAAAAACTAAACATTGAAGTGAAAAGTTGAGGAAATTGGACAAGGGACCTAACTATGAGTTACTGCAGAACTACTGTTTAGTGAGGAAGAATCAAAGAAAAACAAGAAATGAATACCAAATACAAACACTTTATAAAATCCTAAATTATAATGAATACAAAGTCTATTTGGGCTGACAGCATATAAACTCAATAAATCTTCCTAAAAGACTATTTTTAAATTCTTTACCATGAGTGAATAAGAAATTATCTGAAATTTTGAAGATTAGCAATGGATTTTTATTATTTTCTCATGCCTTCAGATTGGAAAGATGGTTCCAATAGTTCAAACTGGTAAGATTCCTGGTAAGAACCTGACCTACCATTATGTCAGTTTGAGGGTGGCTGGTCTAGTATAGCTTCCACTTGTAAAGTCCAGCTCTCTGTCTTATGCTCTCCATCATTTGGCAAGCTGTCTGAGGTTTGTCCTTCTAGTGATGGCCAAGACCTAAGAGTGAAAGTGAAACACAGCAAAGGCCTGTGGCCACAGCTCAGAACTAGCATTTTACTTTTGCCTTATGGCATTAGTCAAAGCCAACCCCAAGGCCAATCCAGAGTCATTGTGAGAAGAGATCTCCTGGTAGGAGGAAAGGCAAATCAGCTTGGAAATAATTGAGTTTAGCAAAAGACAGAAGAATTAGATCCACTTTACAAAATCCTAAGTTATAAGTGTAACATATGTCATATATTGGATATTTTGTCCTTTATTTTTTGTAGCATGTCTTCTTCAGATAACTTTACATACTCTCAGAACAAAATGTGCTTTGAAAGATGCAAAATGTGGAAAATTAACAATTACATGGGTTAAATTTTCATTCTCTTCAGTGTCCACCTAATTCAAGCAGTTATTTTAAGTATATTAGTGTTGCAAATAGAGATTGTGTTTGTTTTCATAGAGCAGATGAGGTTCTGATACTTTATTGTTGGAGAGAGATAAGTTAGGATTTGCATGAGAGCAAGGGAAGAGGAAACATTTCTCAGTGGACAGCCTATTTTAAAAGCCTACAGTGGAAACTAGAGAAGAAAGGACCAAATTTTTCAAACACTTGAGGATTGGGTCTATGAGATTAGCCCAAGAAGATATTCAGGAATTTATAGAATGACCTGGAAAGTTGGGTGTCAACCATTTTCACTGGAGCAGTGAGTTGTACTTGGCCATCAGTAAAATTCCAGAGTAGAAGTCTGCAAGTTGTTTATGAGGCCAGGTAGTAACAATGTTCTGCAAGCTACAGGGTCTCTTTGATGAATATCTAATTCTGCCCTTAGAGTATAAAAGCAGCCATAAACAATGTAAGCAAGTGGAAATAGCTGGTGGCCTCGGTGAGGAATAAGTCATTGACAACACAAGAGACTCCTGGAATGGAAGCCTCAAGTGAGTTAAGTGAATGACAATAATTATCCAGCTGAGAAAATGCAGAAATTTGAGCTAAGAACGTGAATTGACAGCAGCAGATACAGAAACAAATAAATACAGTATTGAAGAGCCAACCACATGTTTCCAGCGTTAAGATGTGATTTTTCCCAAGTAGACCTGGATACTGGGAGCTACTTATCGTGGAGGCTGGAGGCCAGGAGAAACTTACATGAAAGATCGCATGAATAAAAAACTGAATACTTGGTTGAGAAATTGTTCACTGACCACTTTCTTAAGGAGAATTTTCATTTGTATGAAGAATGGCAGATAATGAATAAAAGCATAAGTTTTATTGAACTTCAAAAATATTTTAAAATAAATAAAAGTTGTCAAATATAAATAGAAAATTAAACTAACAAAGACTTATTGGGGGTAGTGAAGATCAATAAACTCTGAGGAAGGTACCACATAAGTTATGTCACAGTTTTTGTGAAAAGAATAAAACAATAAGCAAAAAGCTGTTTGAATGTGTATTTGTCATTCTGGAAAAACCAGGAAGCATAGAGAATAAAAAATAAGCAAACAAAAGAAAATCAAATGGCCAGGTGTTGGAAGGCAAGAAGTCTATGGAAATATGACAAGTAATTCCAAAGAATTTTCTGAAAATTTGAAAGTGAAAAAAAGACTTAGAAAAGCTAAATTTGAACAGAAAAGATGAAGTCTGACCTCTGCAAATTTAAGCAAAAAATTGAGACCTAAAGAGGACGTGGAGCAGTTCCTACAGGAAGCAGAGATCTGGATTGGGCAGAAAGAACACAGCTGGGTGTTCCAATCAAATTGAAGTTTATTGCAAAACTCAGAAGGACCAAGAGGAAACCCTTGTTTACAAAACAAACAACTTTGAAATTTTTGAATTGCATGGGGCAGCTGAAATAACTGGCAAATCACCAGAGTGAGAAGATAAAATAAATCAGGGGTGGCAGATGATATATATCTCCTGGATATAATCTTCGTTAACAATAGCTGGAAAAGATTGAGGCCATTTCCCATTCAGACTGATGTATGAGGTGTCAACCAGAACCAGGCTGGAAGCACAAAGAACGTGAGGTTTGTCTGGGGTGTGCAGCTGAGCTCTGCTGGAAAATGAATGCAAAACCTCACAGCACAAGGAATGGATGCTGGCAGAGCCTAAAGATAAGGCCCTGTAAAAGAAGCTGATTCTGGAAGAGGCTGCATGGGAAAGAGCAAGCAAAAGCAATCAGCTGCAGCTGAGATGAAACTTACAGGCAGAGAATTCAAGAAATGGAGAAAGAATTACAGAACATAGAAAAATACCCACATGGAATTCATGATAAGAAATCCATCTCTGCTTCAGATCAAAATCGACAGCACTGTATAGAAAGAGTAGTGCTTCAGAACCTAGGATTTTAAGACTAAATCCAGGATACTGAATCCTGAAATTGCTATGTCAGTGGGCAAACAGTTGTGCACAGGAATTGCCTAGAGAGTTTGATGAGGCAACAATGTCCAGGGCCCATCCAGAGATTCTGAGCAGAAGATCCCCGGGAAGGTTACAAGTTTTTCATTTAAAAATATTTCTCTGGTGGTGCTGCTAGTCCCTGAGAAACACTGATCTGTGTTAACCTCACTTGTGCACTAGAATTTCCTGAACTCCTGTAGACCTGTTCAATCAGAATCTCTGTGAGTGAGGCTCCAGCACTGGTATTTTTTGAAGCACCCATGATTCCTACACAACCTGAGTTAAGAGCCACTGCAGTTGGTCCACAGGGTTCTCACAAGCATTCACTGAAATTGCAACATAGTACTTGCTATTTCTACTGATGACATAGTCATCTTTGATGTTTTTTTCTCTTGTAGAAGAGACTTCCCCACTGCATGCCAGTCATCTGATTTACTGGTGGAATAGTATCTGCTTTCCATTTCAGTTCTGCAAGCTTCACTGAAAAACCAAAGGAGCCAGTTTAATGAAATCATTACCAATTCTAACGCTGGAGCCACCACCGCTCCTGTCATGCTCCTCATCTTAGCAGGTATGCCACGTTTTACCCCCAGTAGAAGGCCTGTCACTTTCTGTTTCACGTGAACTTCTCCCTAGCGACTGGGAACTCCTTTCTTTTCACCGTTCCTTCTAGCTCTGATTCCTGCTGGGCTTTCTTTTTTAGACCCGAGTGAACTGCTTTGGCTTTCGTGTAGAGTAAGAAACTTGCCTAATGGCTTTGGTGAGGATATGGTCGGGCACTTAAATTCTATATATTCCGTCTCTCTTGGTTGGAGATAGAGTATTTTGTCTGGTCTTGTGTCAACATCTCTAACTTTAGTACCTGAGATCCAAGTGGCTCACCATCTCTGCTTTTTGCAAAATTGTTTTCACCTTCATGCTTTCCTTTAGCACACTTACCATGCATGTGAGCACTGTAGACCTCCCCCCACACACTTGTGCCTACATGTCAGAATAGTGCAAAGAACCACTGGTAGATTTACTCAGGATTTCAGTCTAAGACAATGACTGAACTATTTAAATATTTTGTTTGACTCAACATCCTACATTTTTCACTTTTATTGAGTTAAAATTTATATATTGTACAGAGTAAGTCATAGCCTTAAGTATAAAATTCAGTGGTTCTGACAGTTTTAACAGCACCCAAATAGAACATGTGCATCATATGAGAGAGTTTCATTATGTCTCTTTTCATTCCACTCAATAAGTAACCTCAGTTCTATCACCATATATTAATTTTGTCTGCTCTTGCACTTCATAGAAATGATCATCTAGATCAGTATATGATAAAACACAATTTTGAGTCTCCTTGCAAATTTTTCCATCAGTCTTTATTACAAAATTCAATTATTTCTTCTTTTGCCTTAAAAAAATTAAATATCATTTCGTCATCCTACTATTACTGAAATTGTTTCCATTTTTTTATGTGATATGGTGGTTCCCTCTGATCTTCAGGTGACACATTCCAAGAGTCCCAGTGGATTCCTGAAGCCATAAGTAGTGCCAAACTCTATATATGCTGTTTTTCATATATATAT
>NW_022900919.1:36729514-36731595 GCF_012274545.1 Fukomys damarensis
ATATATATATGTACATGGTAAAATTTAATTTATAAATTAGGCAACGTATTAATAATCAAAGCTGATAATAAAAATAGAGCAATTATAATGATATACTGAAACAAATTTATGTAACTGTATACTGTTTCTGTCTGCAGAACGCTTAAGTGAACACAAGTACAGTGGATCCTTAATTTACAAACACAGTCAATTCCCCAGAGATGGTTGTAACTAAGTCAATACAGCTGAGATCAGAATGTTTACCTGGTTACACACTATAGATAACAAGAGGCAGATGACTCTTCCATTAACCCAGGAACCTAAGGTGTTCATATGTCAGGCCGGCCCTAACTTGAGGGTCTACTGTTCTATGTCTTTCTGATAACCAACGCAGCTACCCAGTGACAAATAGACAGTTTGCATATACAACGTGGATACTCTGGGGGAAAGGGATGACCTGCATCCCAGTCAGAAAAGGACAGGGTGTCATCACATTACTTATAATGGCAGGCAAAAACTTATGAACTATCTCTGGACTTTCTCATTTATAATTTTGGACTGCACTGACTACAAGTAACTGAAACCAGAAAGTGAAACTGCAGATGAGGAAGGACTGCTGCATATACTTCTTGATTTTATTTTATTATTATGTTTTAACTAATTTTAGGAGTAACTGACATTTAAAAATTTTTGTGGATGGTTTGAATAAAATAATTTTCAAAATGAGAAAATCTGTTGCATGTGATCAATGAGCAGTGATTATCAAACTTCAGTCAATGTCAGAACTTGGTAAAAATAGAGGCCATGCCTTGTCCTATATCAAGAAGACCTTGTCATGCATGTTCTTTATTAGTTTTCCAGATCATTCTGGGTTTGATAACTTTTGAAGTATACCTTGTTCCACCGAGAAGTCCCTGGAAAGAAAACAAAATTAACACTTAAATGTGGTGTAGTGGCCAGCAATGGCCAATAGGTGGCTCACTTGATCACAGTAGTGAAATAAGAATAAATTCATTTTTATAATAAGACATTTCCAGAGAAAGGTGTAGTAAGTGGAAATAAATAAGACAGTATTATTGCTGAATAATTAAAATTCCCCTTTTAAAATGTTTTTACACTTAGACAAGCATGTAGGACCTTTCATTCTTGAATCTGAAAACATTTAAGACTTTTCTTTGTAAACAAAAAATGTCTGGCTATAATTCTTCTTAAGAAGAGTTCAAGCATGTCAAGATAAAATGATCAAGAAAATGGTTCCTACATTATACTGGCTTTGACTTCACTGAGAGACTAGAAAGTGATTCATTCTATTCTGGTTTTGCCTCAGCAGGGTAGATACCCTTAAAGGTTTGCACTGGGAATTATTTTAAGGATTAAAAGCCTGCCTATTAAACCTGGTTTTAATTACATCTGATCAATTGCAGTACTTCTGGCTGCAAAGTAGGCTTGCTCCAAATTTACTGGGGGGGAAAAAAAACCTCTCCACTAAGGAGTGTATATTCTCGCTGAACAACAGTGAAATAAAGATCACTCCTCTCCAGTGCTCCCAGTCAAGAGCCCTGGTTTCCCAGGTAATCACTTTCAGGTGGAGTTCAAATTCTGGTCATTGGTAAACATTTACCAAATACCTACTAATCGCTCAAGCACCGGGAGGTAGGCCGGGCCCGATCCACTACGGGAAGGAGAACCACGCCTGCTCCCGACCCAACAGCCATCGCTCAAGCGCCGGGAGGTAGCCACGAGGGCACCCCTGAACCCCCATAATCCCCCCACACACACTCTCAGACCTCCTGACTGTGCAAGTCTTTGGACCCACTCTGCAAAGACAGAGGTGGTCATCAAGGGTATTTTTCTGAGTTCCCAACTTTGAACATCTTTAAAGAAAGGGCGTGGGAAACCTATAATAGAACATTGCGGAGTTCAACCATTCAGAAGGTAGGGGAACTCAATCTGGGCCTTGCAGCCCGAGGTCAGTCAGCGTCATGGGGTTCAGCAATCCGCTAACTGAGATCAAGGGTCTTGCATCCTCGCTCTGTCTGAGCCATTAAATGGTAAATATACTATATTGAAAAGTTTGTTCACTGCAGACATGTTCTGGACTG
>NW_022900919.1:36734159-36752718 GCF_012274545.1 Fukomys damarensis
AATAGTACACAGGATCCTAATGAGATAATTAATAATGTGAAATAGTAAGTAAAGGGCTAAAGATGTAGGGAAAGTGGGAAGGGTGGGGGAAAGGTAATAAGGGAGAGGAAAAAAATATGAGAAACTGAAAAAATGGAAATAAAGTGTTTGTAAATAGGGAGGGGAGGAGGGGGTGAAGGGAGGGCAGGGACAAGGGGAAAAATGAGAATCAAGACCTATTATGTAAAGGTACAGAATCCCAATGATGAATGTAATTGTATTGTATACCTAGATTGTACCAATAACTTCAATAAAAAGAAAAAAAAAAAGAAAGAAAAACCAAATACCTACTGTAGTTCAGCCAATGACTAAAGGCTGAGAATGAAGATATCAAAGACATTATTGAAACTCAGAACAGGCAAGTGACCAACTTGCTGTAGTAATGTGACACTCATCACACCTGTTATTTATCATTTGCTCCCTTTCCTTCTCAGGCACCGTTCTCAGTGCACTGTACATCTTACCTATAGAATCTACTTAATGATTTCTCAAATATATTTATATTTACACATTTATACATCCATATAGGTGTGTGTGTATCAAGCAGTAGGGAGCACAAAGGGACAGGTGTGTAAATCAAATGAGAAAGACTTTCTGAGAGCTTCTTTTAAATTAATTTCTGTTGTTTTGTCCGTTTTGGTTTTGATTGGGTATATTTACACAGTAAGCTGTACCTCTGGGACTTTATAGGTGCCTGGCGTTGCCCTGCTCATATTCTCTCATGTACTTCCACACTACTGAGAATTTACTGGAAGCACCTACAACTCACCACCTGAGGTGGTTTTAAACTGGTGTTGGAATACACCTCATTAGTGCCTTGAATCTCTGCAGGAAGAGTTTTTAGCCAGTTGTCTTAGTTAGTTTTCTCATTGCTGAGCAAAGTACCTAACACTCACAGGTTAAATGAGCTCACCATTTGCAGAGGCTTCAACCCACTGTTGGCTGGATCCAAGGTAGGAAGGCAGGGCAGAGGGGCGTGGCAGAGGAGAGTTAGTCCATAGCAGAGCATTCAGAAGGCAGAAAGCAGTCACAATGAAGCAAGCCCCCCTTTCCCCTTTATCTCATCCTGGCCACAAGTATTTTGGGTAGTGCCATCCACACCCAGGGTGGGGCTTCCCATTACCCACACCCAGAATTATGCTAAGTGAATCAATCGACTAATTTAATACCACTCAACCTAGATTCAGTATCACATACCCTAGATTCAGCCAGCTCTGAAAATCTCCATTTATGAGTGCATGAGGATTTGGGGAGACATTGAGATACAAGCCATAGCACCAGGGACTCCCAGGAGTTGGGAGTAGCTTTCTGGCTTTCCAGTTGAGATATTGCAGAAACTGTCTTATGTTCTCCTTTAGAGTACTCAGCAGCGTGCACTTTCTTCATGTGCACTCAATGCTCACTGGTTTGTTGACAGAACATTCCTACTAGATCCCTTCTGTTCTCTATCTCCCTTTCCTTCACCTACTAGTGCTTCCTGGCATCAACCTCCACAAAAAATTCCCATGAAAATCCTTGTCACTGGTGCAGTTTCTGAGGATGAATATTGGCTGTCCACAGGCAGATAGATGAGAGTGTCGGAGGTGTTGGTGACAGACATACAAATACAGAAGTAGGCAGGAACCTGAGAGTGAGTAGTTCACAGTTGCTGGAACACAGTGCATGAGGGCTGGCTGTGACGATAATGGATCTTGTATACTAATCTGAAGAACAGGCACTTTATTTCAAAGACAATGAAGATTGACTGAAATATATTTTAAAGAAAAGGAAGGGAGCAAACTGTGGGCAAAAATATAATGGATGAAATAAACCAGAGAAAGGGAACACTCCTTTCAGAGTCTGATCAAAATCACAAACTTCTCCATTTTAAAGGCAAATAATTACATACACACAGTTTTGCAAAGAACTTTCCAGGTGTTCACAGATCTGCTCTCAGTCCCACCCATGGACTCCTCAAGGTTTACAGGCGAGCGGCTGAGAACTCCAGCTGCTGAGTGAGAAGAAAAGGAGGCTGAGTATAAAAAAGAGAATAAAAGCTATCCTTAGGGAAGGAAAAGACTCAAAACAGAATTTTATACGGAAAACCAAGAAATGATCTTGGTTGAGTTGCTTGTTGTACTAGCAATTACATGTACCCCAGGACCTTTGCACTAAGCTACGTCCATTCCTAGCCCCTTTAAAAACTTTTTTTGTTTTTGTTAAATTTTTGAGGCAAGGTCTTACTAAATCACTAATTTTCCCAAGCTGGGGTTGAACTGGCAATCCTCTTGCCTCATCTTCCCAGAGTGCTGGGATTACAGGTATGCACCACCAGGACTGACTTAAACTACTTTTGATTACTAAGAGATTTTGGAGGGCAAGCCAAAATCTGTGGATACTCAAGTTCCCTATTTAAAATGTTGTAGTATTTACAGATAACTTGTACACATCTTCTTATATTCTTTAAGTCACCGCTGCTTACTTATACATCACTACCTTGGCTCGTGAACTTAATTCTTTCCACAATTTTACCAGAATCATGGAATAAATTCAGCGACCAGAATAGTGCAAAGAATTAAGTTTGTGAACTGAATTACCACTGTAATTGGTAGTATAATTACATTATAATATCTAATACAATATACTATGTAAATTGTTGTTATACTATATCATTTAGGAGATAACAAAGACACAAATGTCATATATATTCATTCCAGACAATTTCTTTTATTTTTTATTTTTTTGGTCTGTGTTTGCATCCTTGAATTTAGAACTAGTATATGTAAATGAACTCATCAATTAGGAGGCCACTGCATAATTTATATAACATAGACACTCAAAATTAAATTGGTAGTTTTCTGTGCTGTCTTAGGAATGTGTACATGTTCATGTTTGAGACGAGAAACTAGTAACTTCCATCCCAATGATAAATAATACTAATCTCCTTTGACTTCTGAGGGGGCTTTCCTTGAATGACAATGAGAAGAAAATTTTAAGCCTTAGGGCAAAGCTAAGGGCTATTAACTCTGGATGTTTTCGTTAGTATCATCATAACTATTAGTTGTACGAATTTGTGGGATTCACTGTGATATTTAAACTCCTGTATATATTATGTATTGATTGTGCCCATCCACTCTTTTTTCTAGAACATGCTTGATCTAGAGATCATTCAGCCTCTCATTAATTCAGCAGTTGAAAAAAAATAAGATCAAAAGGGAAAATGCTGAAAGATCGCGTTTTTAAACATTAAGGGAAGTTTTCCTGTCTGTGTGCAAAAACTTTGGCAGCTACCTCCTCATCTTTCCTTTCACTGCTTTCAAATCTCCTCCCACTTCACTTGCCACCTCCACTTACTTGGAGCAAGTTTGCATTTGAAAAGGGCTGAGGATTGGGCTTGAATATGGGAGAATCTCAACTTTTGACCAAATATGTGATCCGAAAAATACAGTGAATGTTTCCAACTAACTTGCTAAGATAAATGCACATTCTCATTAATCCCCCTGAAAATACTCCTCCTTGCTTTGAACTCACTTACCCATCATTCTTGCCGTTTTCTGAAACAGTTCTGGACATCCTCTTTCACGTTTTTAGTTTCACTGTGCTGACTTCCTTGAAAAAAGTTAAATCAGTTAACTTTCACGGTTGTTTTACTTTAGGGGAAGAAAGAGCTGGTGGTACCAGATCTGCTGAATTAGGTAGATGAGAACACCTTATAATATTTTTTAAAGCCTTGAGTGACACTTAGCAGCAGCAGTCACCACATTTTTTATCATACCTCTTAGAGACCCTCACAAAAGGACTTCTAGAACTGCTTCAAAAAGTTGGAAAAATGTGTTTATAGCAAGGGAAAATACTTTGAGGGGGATTAACGGTGAAGTGTCTTTTACTGTAATAATTTTTTGAGCTAAAATAAATCTCATATTTTTGGATCAGCCCTTATACATATCAGCATTCCATTGTTTGTTGCAGCTCCTGTCTTAGCAGCTTGAACATCTGGGACATGGACCCAAGCTCCTGCCTGCTCAATCACACACATTTCCTACTCAGGCTGGTGTAAAAGTTTCAATCCAGTTTGAGGACAGAAGCAATTGGGCTCCCAACTGGAGGACACAACAGCAGAGCAGAAGGAAAGGAAAAGGAAAAGCAAATCAATTATTGTCCAACTGGGACTGTTGGACAACAGATGCTCAGACCAGTACATAGATTTTCAAGTTTACATTGACTTTCAAGTTTACATTATGTTAAGCACAATGTCAACGTTTTTCAGAAATGCACCAGTCGTGGATTAGGGTAAAGCCCTTGCCTAGATGCTTGAGGCCTTGGGTTTGATTACTGCCACACACACACACACACACACACACACACAAAATCAATCAATCTTCTGTCACCACGATTCATATCCATTCCCCAAATGAAAACATATGTTGATAGTTCCCGTTGGGACACAGAAGTGTCATGACATTATGACTGTGTCTCTTACCTTTTAGGTAATCATCCTATTCCTGGCAGCTTGGTCCCCTGTGTTCTGATTTAATTTTCTTCATAACATGTGTCACTATCTGCCCTATTACTTGTTTGTTGCTTTTCCTCTTTCACCTCTTGCTCCCCTCATTCACCAACATACAAATGTCATAAAAAAGGATATTGTTTGTTTTGTTCACTCTTCTATCTCCTGCTATTGGAGTATTCCTGGCATGTAGCATTTGGGTGCTTAATAAATATTTGCTAAATGAATGCACAGATGATATTCACATCCTCAGGTGTGTGGATTGCAAATGAGAAGAATGTGGCACTAGGAAAAACAATGACTAAAAAAAATAGAATTTTGGAAAATATCTACAACAGCATTCAAGAAATATCTTTATCACATTTTCACATTAAGGGAATGCCAAAGCGTTCCTGCTTTCAGTCTGCCAACATGGACCAGAGACAAAAATCCTAGAAAAAGTTATTTTATGGGCCAAAGATTTAGCTCAACGAGCCACCACTTGCCTTGCAAGTGCAAGGATCTGAATTCAATCCCCGGTACCAAAAAAAAATTTTTTTTATTTTAGCACCAAAAGTAATAATGAAATCCAGGTATGGTGGTGCATGTTGATAATCCCAGCACCCTGGAAGCCTGACCAAAAGTTTGAGCCCAGCTTGGTCAATTTAGTGACTTAGACACTATTTGAATTATAAAATTAAAAAAAAAAAACAGTTGGGATGTGGCCCTGTATAAAGCTCTGGGTTCAGTCCTGAGGATCCTCTTCAAAAAAAGACAGGGGGTTAATTTTTGAAGCAAAACTAAGCACAGCATTCTACGTGTGTATGATGTAATTAGGCACTAAAGGTAGGAAGACGATTCTAAATTGTCTAAGATAGAATTTTGGCAATAATTCTTACCAGCTGTGGGATAATTTCTGTTAGAATGAGGCCAGACTGAGAACAAGAGGAAAGCTAAAATGGCTGACATAGTATATACAGTACTGCATTTCTTTCTTATGTTTGTTGTTCAGGGGTCTGGAGCTAGTAGTTCTGGACAGAGGTTCAGCTTCAAGGTCATAAGCAACCTAGGCTCTTCCTATTTTTTGGCTCCACCATGATGGTATCTGGCCTTCATCCTCAAAGTCTCCTTGTTGTCTAAGAAGCTGCCAGAATCTTAGGCCATCAAGTGATCACTGAAAAACCATAGTGAAGAACAAAGTCAGAAGGTGATAAGTGCTATTTTCATCAAATATCTCTCCACTTGTAGTCTCTTTGCATCCCTAAGTTCTATACCATACTTCAGTTTACATCTCATTGGCTACATTCCAGTGTCTAGACCATACCTAATAGGAAAGGTCATCCTCCAGCTAACTGCATGACTTCTCCCAATGGAATTGTGGTTCTATGACATGAAAAGAAATGGAGAAGGGATATTGGGTGGCTACTTGTAATAGCTACCTGTGTCTCGAGTACACCATTTCTCTTTAAGTCTCAGTTTTCTCATCTGTAAAATAGGAATAAGAGAGTTGTTGAGAGTATTGTATGAAATAATGCATATAAATTCTATGTCCTGTGCCTGACACAGAGAAAATATCATATGATGTGATTGTTACGGTTGTTGTTATTATCTCTGACTTCTGTGGAATTTAGCATTTTCTAGGAGAGACAAGTCAGGCACAGAAAATATGTAAATGATAGTGAAATTCAGTCAAGGATTATATATCTTCGAATCAGTAGGGCAAGAGGGCGTTGAAGATAGAGCAGGGCTGTGAGGGTGGGGAAGGCTGAGCTGTGTTCTGCAAATAGGTGAGGTAAAAGCATAATTAAGTGTCCTGAAATTTTCAAAAGCATTTTTCTGAAAAAGCCTTTTCATGCCTGTCATTCAGTTTGCTCATGATAATTCATTAACATATTACCGTTTTGGGGAGTCGTTACATTTACATTTCAAGTCAGCCCGACATCACTTTGCAGGAGATATGGAGGAAAGGGTTGTTTTGTTACATGGTTCTTTCTCTGACTCTTTCTATTTTCTTGGAAGGAGAAAAGGGCCAGTGAAACAGCTTCATCCAAGCAGAGAATTTCTTTATTGAAGTCAGTTGCAGAGTAATTCCTATAATTAAGAATTCATAATGAACAGCTGTGTGATACTCTTATCCTGATTAACGGATCCATCTAGAGCAAGACCATATTAGTCAAAGTGTGCTCCTTGGACCAGCAGTATTGGCAGGAAGTGCAGGCTTTCAGGCTCCACCCCCACACCTGCTGAGTTGGAATCTGCATTTTATCAGGATTCTGTGGTGAGTTGCATGATCTTCATTTGAGAAGCACTGGTATAAAACACCCTCCTGCTCCACTCCAGATGTTAATAACTTTGGAGGACCAAGAAAACATAAACCCATTAAAATTAGCAAAACAGGAAACGTGTACATGAATTCAAGGGATTTCTGGGTACCAAAGCTGATAGTGACACTGAATCTGCCTGCCCACCTTAGAGAATTTCATTAAGAACAGCTAGGGTTCATTCACCTAACATCTCTGTTTGCTTTGTTAGTATTGTCCACAACCCAAGTTTCTCCTGACAATGAACCATTTAAGCCACTTGTCCATTTTGCATGGTTTTATTTTGATTTAGAAAGCTAATCTACAAAAGCACTTGGACTGCATCAGTAAACTGAAATTCATCCAACATAGAAGTCCAGTAGAGGCCTCTTTGCCAACTATTCACAACACGGTAAGCACTCTTTTCCTACCAGTAATTTAGGTACATGTATGACACATGACTTCCCTCTGGATATATATGTAACGTATGACAATCTGACATATAAACCAAGGGAAGCAGTCAGGGCAAATGGATTTATTAAATATTCATTGTTCCTTCTGACACTGACAGGCTTGTTTTTAGCAAACCCGTAGCCTAGTTTATAGTCCCAAACCCTGTCAATCAAAGCACTTACTGTTAGTATTTCCTGGGGCAATATAACTTACTTATAGGAAAAGATCCTTAGGAAATAGGTGTTGTTTTGCATGCTAAAAATAGAAAACTTGGTTAAAAAAAAGTTACTGCCAGTTTGTGAATTGGAGAGCAGAAGTAAAGACTTTATCTAACATGAATATTTTGTCTTTTGCCAGGGGGATGGGAGGGAGGTCTCAACGGTAGGACTCCATCATGTCAACTTGGACAGAATGAGTGATCTGGGTACAAAGAAGGTGATGGTGTTCCAATTGGAAGAGAGAACAATGTCTAGCTAGCATCAGCTGAGAAGCTTAGATGGCTTGGGTATTTTATAGCTTTATATAGCTTATGCACAGTCCACCTATAGATGCATAGAACATGGTTTTCATGAAATGTTTTGCTTTTTATCAGTAGACTGGATAATCAATGAGATTTCCAGGGCTATGAAAGCTTCACACTGAATTCTAAATTTGCTGAATATTCCCCTCAGAATTAATCAGGTAATCAGGGAAAGTAAGCTTACAACATTCCTTCTGTCAGAATGATGGGCTTAATCTCTTCATCAAATCCTAAAACATTTTAATATCCATACTTAGCATAACTCTTCAAAAATTAATATATGGTAAAATTGACTCCTTCAATGTATGGTTCTATGAATTGTATCACATATATCAAGCTGTGTCATCACTATGACTTTAGGATGTAGCCCACTCTCATTACACTAATAAATGAGAGAGAGAGAGAGAGAGAGAGAGAGAGAGAGAGGCAGAAATAGAGACAGACAGAGAGACACAGAGACAGAGAGACAGAAATTCCTATCCTCTTTCTCAAGCCAGGATAATGGTCTCTGTTTTCAGCCTGTCATCCTACCTTCATGAAGAACATGCTCCTTGAATCCTAAAAGCAATGAGCCAATAAGTAAACCATATTTAGTGGAAACGACTCAAGGTTCTCCATTTATCTGACTGGCATTTACTACATGTATCAGTTAGCTATTGCTGCATGACAAACCACCCAAAAATTCAGTGATTTAAAGCCAGAGTTGACACGTTTTTCTATAGAGGGATGGATAATGAATATTGTAAGTCCTACAGGACAGAAAATCTGAATTGCAACTATTCACCTCTGTCATAGTATCATGAAAGAAGCCACAGTGAAAGCATAAAAAAATGGGTTTAGCTACTGCTATGGTTTGAAAGTTTGTACCCCTCCAAAATTCATCTTCACATTTAATTCTAGTGTAATAGATTTAAGAGGTTTTAGGGAATGATTAGGCCATGAGGGTTCCACCCTCTTAAATTGTATTAGTGTCCTGAAAACAATGGCTTATGTAGTAAGTTTACCCCTCCATTCCTTTCTTCCTTTATATGATGTGAGGCCACACCTGTCTTCTCTGTGATGTGATGTGAGGATGCAGGCACCATCTCTGAAAGATGAACTGATCTCAATATACATCAAATCTTCGAGCGTTTTGATTTTGGACTTCCAGCCTCAAGAAGTGTCTATTGTTTAAACATCCAGTCTATGGTATTCTGTTATGGCATCAGGAACATACTGAGAGAACTGTGTCTCTATAAAATTTTACTTACAAAAACAGGCAGCAGGTCAAATTAGGCCAATGGTCCACATTTTGTTAGTGCCTGTTGTTTAATACTGAAAACTTGTGTGTCTTTCATCATCTTGTGGGTCAGCAGAACAGTAGAATTTTCAAGAATGGTGAATTAGATTTGCATTTCTGTGACAAAATTCTTGAAATAAATAATGTTAAAGGAGAGGATATTTATTTTGGCTCACAGTCTCAGTCACAGTTACTTCTAGGTCTATGGCAAGGTCACACATCATGGAAGAAGGTAGTGGCAGAGGAAAGCTGCTTGCCTCAAGGTGTTCAGGAAGCAAGACAAGAAAGAGAAGCAGAGTCTGGGACAAAACACACCCTTCAAATCTATTGCCCCAGTTGAATACTTCTTCTAATTATGCTCCATTCCTGAAGTCTCATCCCATTCCAATAGCCTACTAAACTCTGAATCCATCAGTGGATTAATCCATTCATGAGGTTTGAGACCACATTATCCACCCACTCCCTGCCTGGACCCACTTATAAGCACTGTTGCCTTAGGGACCAAACCTTCAGTACAGGAGTTTTTGGGAGACATTTCATATGTAAACCATGATAGATGGCCTCTCCACTCCCTAGGAACAGGGCTCTTGGCTACAGGCAAGATGGCTGGGTTAAAGGTTAGCATAAGCTTGTTCACCCAGCTGAAGAGAAACAGAGAGGGAGGGGGTGGGGGACAGGGTCTTGTCAGTTTTAGTCTTAGTATGGTACTTGGGTGAGGGCTGAAAGTACAGCTCGGTGGTAGAATACTTGCCTAGCATGTGAAAGGCCCTGGATTCGATTCCCAACACTGGAAAGAAGGTGGAGAGGGTGATGACGGTGAGGATTGCAACCACGTCAATCATCAGTCTACCATAGCAGCCTAGCGTGTTGCCCATAAGGAACAGTGTCCCTATCTGATGAAGAGCAAGAATACTCACTTGAGTTGCTTGCTGCGGCATTTACAAAGGTCTGTGCCCCTCTGCATCTAAAGCATTTACCTTTGCCACCAACATTAGTTCCATCTGCATTAATCTTAGTGCTTTGCACCCCTGGCCTTCCTCACAGCTGCTTACAGACAAGGCAGCCCCGAGCTGGATGGCCAACTGCTCTTGTGGCATTCACTCAGAGGACCATGAACATTTTATTTTTTGAAAAGGGGTGATATGACTTTGTACCAGGTGTTTATAATTTAATCCTTTCCTATTATGTTCATTAACTTCTTAAAATGAGTGAATTCTTGATTGCTTTAACACGGTACCCAGAACTAATGCAAATCATCACTTAAGAAGAGAGGGTAAAATGTTTTAAATATGTGGTAACTCATGGAATATTGTTTCTAAAGCCCTTTTGAAGGACATCCCTGGCAGATAAACTTTGATTCCCTACAGTTAAGTACGTGTCCATTAGAATCCAGAATTGGAATGACTGATAATGATTTGGTAATGATACAGAACTCGCCAAAACTCCTATTATTGCAAGCTAGAGAGTAAAATTGTGCATTATATAAAAAGACTTGGCCATTGGTTATAAAAACAAATGCACACCTCCCTTTCCTAGAAATTCCAAAGAAAATGTGCAAGTCCTTTTGTGGGTATATTTTTATTTACAACAGACTCTATCATGAAACAACACAAATGTCTATCAACAGAAGAACTGGCACAGCATTACCATACAGTCAAACACTACTCGGAAGTAAAAATGAACAAAGTATTGATACACATGATATCGTGGATGAATTCCAAAATCATTGTAAAGAGTGAAAGAAGCCTTACAGAAAAGAGCAGGTACTAACAGGTACTCTCAATGAAGTTTTACATTAGAATAAACATCGGTGAGGAAAGAAATTAGAATGCTGTTTTTGGAAGTGAAGTAGAGCAAGAGGGAACTTTTTGAAGGGGCAGAAATGTTCTTTGTATGCATACCATTGTGGGATACCTGAGAGTGTGCTAGTTTAAAAAATTCATGGTAAAATCTATGCATTTCATTCTATGTCACTCTGCTCCAATAATACAAAAAGAAAGCAGTTGGATGCTAGATTGGATGAGGGTGATTGCTCATCCCTCTGGCGTGGATAGTGTGGATAAAATGGAGGGCAGCTGACTTCCGCCTGAAATGAACCCTGTCATAGGGAGAGCACAGGCCCCACTGCCTCACTCATGGGGCTCAGTCAGCCCTGCTCAGTTAGCATAGAGAAGCAGCACAGAGAGGAGAGCATGTAGGATGCTCAAGACACTAGTCTGTCTGGGCTGCACACAACAGTGGCCTTTTGACCAGAATGAAGTTGTATATTACAGGAAGTGACAAATAGAGAAAAAAGAATTTTCTCCCCATACTTCCAAATGACTGATATTCCTCAGGGACTGAGGCAGGATCAAGGGCAAGGAGAGAGAATACTTTATCCTGACTGTGTTTGCAGCTACTGAGGATGCAAACAACTCAAATTAAACAGTTCTGTATGCTGTTAAACAGAATTTATAATGCCATGTGAACCAGTTTCCTTTTATTTCTTTTAGGGCTGTTTCCTCTTCCAGCTTTTTTGAACCACTGCACTTCTCCAGAATTTGCTGCTCAGTTTGAAAAAAGAAAATCTACACCATCAAGCTAGGATCCTTTGGCTCACCTACCCTGTCAAACCTTCTTCCTTCCAACCCTAAGAAAGGCAGCACATTTCTTCCATCCTAGGCTGAATCTTCCTCCTGTGCTTTCATCCCCAGGACTTTTACATGCACTGCATTTCATTTCTCTCCTGTCGCTTCCACTAACCCCTCTGCATGGATCCCTTGTCTCTCTTAGTTTATAAAAATATCCCCTTCTTTTTCATCCAAGAAAAGGTAAAAAGTCCTCTCTTAACCTTTTATTTCCACTCCGGTAGACACTACCCTTTTCTTGCCCCCACTAAACATCTCTGGAGTGTTGAATCCTCCCAACCACCCCTTCTTCACCATCTGTCCACTTGCTGGTCCCCTGCCTCCTGTCCACACCTCTCACGTGTGGGCACACACACCTCCCAATCTCCAGATCCTCTACATCCTACACTTTGGCTGTTGCTGATGGTAAGACAGAAGCAGAGATTCAGTCAGAAGATGAGCTCAGGATGTTCACTCAAACACTTGGGAGTAAGCTGTATGGTCTGGAGCTCATAAATTACCCCTTCTCAGCCTCAGTTTCCTCCTCTGAAAAATTGTGTAGTAATAATAGCTTGGAGTGGAATGGTGAAGATTAGAAAAAATTCATGGAGTGAATGCTCCATGTTTTATTGATATTATGACCATCCTGTATGTTTCTTGAAGTGATTGCTACTTTTTTTTTTTTTTTTTTTTTTGGTTCCGGGGATCAAACTCAGGCCCTTGCACTTGCCAGGCAAGCGTGGTGTCACTGAGCTAAATCTCTGGCTTCATTGTGACATTGGACAGTGCAGCTATTTCTACATATCTGAAACTCCTGAGTGGCTTTCACATACCGTGCTCTACTGCTTCCCCTGGAGTGCTTTTGACCACTACTTTATGTCTTCTAGCTAAACTCTCTTCTTTGCCTTGTTGATTATATACTAGTGTTCTCTAGGCTCCTTTTTTGCACATATTTTAGGCATTTTAATTGCAGATCCACTTGCTTTTGTGGCTTAAATGTCCACTTATAAGCTATCCTCAAAGGTCCCCAAGCTTGAGCAATTGCTGGGGAATTAAACATATGAGTAAAAATGTCCACAGGATTATCTGGTGAGCATCTTTCCTAAAATGTCTCAATTGAAACTAATACCCGAACAATTTCTGTCTTTGACCAGCACCTACATCTGCATTTTGAGAACACATAGGGTTGAATTGTTAAGACTCACCCTGTTATAGATCCTATCCGATATGCAGCAACCTTGACATTTCAAAAGAAATGACAACCATGAGACAAGTGAAACATTCAGCTACTTGGAAGAATATAAGAAAATGAAGCACAGATCCTCAAAAGGCTATTTCTCTCCCCAATTAATTGAATTTTGGCTTCATATCTAACAGACAAGATTCTGAGAAATATTTATGGAGAAACTACTTGCATGAAAAGACACTTTTCCATCTTAGGGAAGTCCTTTTTATACTCTGTTAATTTTGTTGGTGATGTGACCTTTTATTTCTTAGCTGTTTATCACCTATAAATCCATAAATTCTAGTATTATGGTTGGTAATCAAGAGATACCAGGGAAATCTGTCCCTGAGATGTTGAATAATACAATGAAAAGAGATACTTAGGTCCTACAGAGAGCCGTCAACAGTTTGCTGTGACAGAGGACAACATGAAATCTAATTCAGAAATTGAGGTGCAGTCCAGGATCTAGGACCCAGACAAAATTCTAGAGGCATAGTACCACTCTGAGCAGAAGAAGGAAAGGTTTAATTTGGAATACCAGTGTTTTACAAATACTTTAAGATTTTGTTGTCTAAGGTCAAAATCGGTTCTAATCTTTTAAGGTAGAGTTAAACGGCCCCACTTCTTAGAAAAAGCAGAAAAGACAAACTGGTCATTTCCTAGAACTTCTTAGAACTATGATATTTAATAACTTTGTCAACAACAACTGCATGTGATCAGGAAATAAGATGAGAATCACGAAGTATTAAAGATGTTTGCCTTGAGGCTTAATGAATCTCTGGTTGGCCTTAAGGTAAAAAATTAGCTATAAAATATAGTTAGCAAATTCAGTGAAAGAGAAAGGGAAAAATAGAGCTACAATATTTTTTTTTTTCAGGTCTGAGCATATGACTTAGTGGTAGAATGTGTGCTTCACATGCATAAGGACCTGGTTTTAATCCCTGTCACACCCCAAATCTCCCCTCCAAATTAAACTAGTGATTTAAAGAATGGGTTAGATTTCTACACGAAACACAGATCATTCAAACCAAGAGAATACATGTGTGCATGTTAACTCGCCTTGTGCATGTGCCTCATAGCTCCGCCCACTGAAAGGGGTCATAAGCAGCAACGTCCTCATTGTAATAAGCACATTTAGTGCCGGATCTTGATTTCATTTCCTGTGAGGACTCTTTTCCTAGTTCAGAGATGACTGTCTTTTCTCTGTTACCTTATGTGGTGGATGGGATAAGGGAGCTCTCTTGATTCTCTTTAATAAGGATACTAAACCCATTCATGAAGTTTCTATCTTCATTCAGCAAATTAGAAGTGCATAACTATGATTGGGGAGGCCAAGACAGTAGAAGAACATTGCCCCAGAATTCAGCACCAGTGGAGTGGGGAAGGATTTAAGGAAAGATATGATTGATCTCCCATTAAATCTATTAGTTATATTTAATTATTAGCAAGAAATACCCTTTCTATTTAGCGACTATTTGAAAATAATTGTAATGTCATGTCTAATTTCAACCATGGAAGATAAAGGGCACAGACATTCTCTTTCCTCACTCTGTGGCATGTAGGGGATGCTCAAATGACCTACTTTGGGACAATGGGATGACTCATGCACGGCGCTGGTAGTGTGGGTGGAGGCCTGACTGTTCAGTGGTCAGCGATGAAGCCCCAAGAGAGGCCCATGAGGTAGCCCTTGGCTGTGTTCCCAGCTTCTTAGCTTTCCTTGATTACTGTTTATTTTTCAAAATCGGTTATTCAGAATTACTGCTGATACTAAAAGCTAAACAATACATTTCCCAGACATTAATTTTTACTTTACATTCATCAGAGTTATTTTTGGTGATGTCCACAAGTTGTGTGAGGTGGTCTCATCCACAAAGCTTCTGGTCTTCCACCCTAGTTTCCTATAAACTTGTCCTCTGTTGAAGTCCTGTCATTTACCGCACTGTGAAAAGCCTTAGGTAAAACAACTATTTCTCCAGAGCAAATGATATCAGGGAGGCAGGAAGTATTTCCATCAAAATAAATGGTGAAACGTGCAATCACCTTTATAATTTTTATTTTCAATTCAGAGCCTACTAATTTAAAGACATGTGTATGTATGAGAACATACATTTATTCAACAAAACTTTGATCTGCTGAGTTCTTAACACAAACCAAAATACTTAGGCCCCGAGAATAAAGACAGGCAAGAAATATAATTATTTTTTAGTAGCTCACAATTTAGGTAAGAGCCTGAGATATAAAAAGGATATGGCAGTACTTTTTCTAGGTGCCAACATGACAATATTCTCAGAGAGTTCAGAATATAATAGCAGAGGTGACCTTTCAGGTAGTTTTAGACATTTGAAAAAGAATCTTTTGGATGTACAAGAAGTGGTGAAAATATTCATGAGTACAAGGAAACACTTTACTTAAAGAAAATGATCCTTTGACTCATACATGGGACCATTCAGTCACTATTTATTCACTGATTTTGAAATTTCAGTATCACAACCTTTAAATTAGTGATCCCTCAAAGAATTCTGTATTTAATGACAACTGATTTTGCTTTTATAGAAAGTCTTTTGCCCCCACCTTCTGTTACATCGACATTACCTGAAATGTTTTTTTTTCTGTCATCTGTCTTACTTGGGTAGAAAACCACACAGTAGGACTAGCAACTAGAAAATGCCTTTATACTTAACACTTGAAGCCATTTGTTCCTATTTGTTCCAGAGGAGGACAAGAAAATATTTGCAGAAGCCTTTACAGTTACCAAACACAAGAAGGGACAGCATCTATCCTGCAGGATCAAGTCAGATTATTTAATATCTCACACCCTGTACACAATACATCATGAGTGTAATCGTTATATATTGTAAGCATACACTAATAAAAAATTAAAAGCTGTAAAAAACGTCTCATGCCAGCTGTCCTCTTGTTTGATTTGAAGAGGAAGGAGCTGGACACCACTTGAATTCCACACCAAGCCCAGGCTCTTTACACTTTCCGTTATTCCCTTTTCTCTACTTTCATTGTCCCCAACCCCAAACCACCCTTCTTATTCAAAGTTAAAACTTCTGAAGGGTCCCAGAAACATGAGCTCAAAGACAGGCAATGCAGAGTGTAGAAATCTTTTTTAACTCTAAAATTTTGGGAATGCTGTTTTATTTTTTCCCTTTAAGCTAAAAAACCTGACATTTGGCTTAACATTCATTTCCCAGATGTGATGTTTTAAAATAATAATACTCATACACTTGCCAAATGTTCAAAATGAAACTAATTGTAAGGGCCTATCATTAAATATTAGGCCACAAAAAGTATATCTGACTTTTTTATACTATTTAAAAAGTTTCTCTACTTTCCATATTATATATTTCTTAATATTAGTGATTAATGAAATTAGATAAATTGAATAGCAATATAGATGAGACTTTTAAAAGAAGAAAAGGAATATCATATGTTCCTTCTTACAAGCAAAATGAATCTTCTCAGTGTCTGGTTCCCATATGCCTTCTGATTTTATTCTCAGTCTCAGGAAGGAGTTTTTAAATAGAAAAGATATTTGGCATAGTACAAGAGTGTGTAAGATTTTACTTTCTGGCACTTCTTGTTGAACTATTAATATCTGCTTTTATGCTTATGTGAAGTAGTGCTATGCAGGGAAAGTCAGTACAAAGTCCAAAAGTTTAAGCACTTTTAGATGGAAACCACTTAATTTACACAGGTATTAGCCATGATAAATTAGACATCTCATCAGTTCCACATTCCCTAGGCACATGGTCACTCATGAGTATGACCAAGTGGTCAGCCCACGTTCTGCAGTTCTGCTGCACGAGGCACAGATGATGTACATCTGCAGGAGACACACAAAACACAGTCACTCGCATTAATCTGCATGGTATGGTTTCTTTTGTCCTGTTGCATATGAAATGGTTCTTTTAACCTTATATTGCAACAGAAGATTTGACTAAATCTTGTATGCATTACAAAACTGACAGAAGATATAAAAAGTGAAGCCCTCCCCACAAAATATCTTTGCCCAGCCAGGTATGTTCAGACGTTCAAAGAAAAAAATACAATCTGATATTACTTTTTATGTCCTGTGTTGGAGAATTTTTCTATTTAGAACATTTATTAAGGAAATTTCTCCTTAAGTTATATTCTTTAGTTAGGATTATAACTCCCAATGTGGTAGTCGCAGGGTATCTTATGACCTAGCTTTGGAATTTACATGCGGTGATGTTTTTCAGTATCATATTGATTATTCTAGTCAGCCCTATTTGATAAGGGAGGGGAATGAAACTTCAAGGGCAGAAAGAGTAGGAGGCAGGAATTTAGGGGATCATCTTGAAGGGTGAACACCACACTCATTTGCGAAGAGAAAGATGGATTTTTAGATCCTTATTCATTCAATGATATTTAATAATTCTAGATGTATCTGACTTAAATATTCATGTGTTGTGCCCTTTCTATTTCATTCTTGAGATTTTTAATTTTGATGCAATTTGGGAGCAAATCTTTGAATGAAATTGTTTCCTTTGCCCAGATGAGATATTATGTCATACGTTTCCTACGTTGGTAAATAGGTAAGAATGCCTTGATGTTACTTCGTATTCAGAGACGTGCTCAGTATCATTTCCACCCTCCTTCTAGCTCTCGAACTGGTACTATGTAAAGCAGCGCTTCACTGCCTGCGGGTCAGACCAGTTTCTTCTCAGTGCGCCAGAGATCAGGACCTTTGTAAAATATAATAAAAAATTAACCTGATTTTTAAAAATTATTATATTCAACAGAATTAAAATTGCCCTGTGAAGCAAATAAAAGATTTCTCTTAATTTTTGTACTCACTTTTTCCCAGAAATCTAATACACAGTTCATGATCTGTGGAACACAATTTAAGTAGCGCTGCTATGAAGCCTAGAAAGTTAAAGAATACATTTACCAGACTTCCTTGCAGCGAACAATTTGCATGTTATCTTTCTGCCAAGCAAAAATGCTTTTGTGATACGCAGAAGTAAATTTTTAAAAGTGAGTTCATAGGCACAGGAGAGAGACAAGGTCTTCTGGCAAGTATGTCCCCGGGAAGTGATATAAACACAGACACACAAATATGACATGTTGTCACTTAAATGTTAAATCATAAAAGTTGGCTTTAGAAAAATAGAGAGTGGAAAGGTAGTTTCCAGAGGCTTGGTGATGGTGGGGTTTTCTGGAGGAAATGGGAGATGTTGGTCAAAATGTATATATAAGCTGAGCAGCTTCTAGAGATTTAAATCATAACAGGGTAGCTATAGTCAATAAAAATTATACTAAATGGTAAATGTAGTTCATGTTTCGTAAATTTGAAATTTACTAAGAGATTAGATATTAAGTGTGCACACTGCACATACAGGTACAAATAGGAGCTATATAAGGTGAGGATATGTTCAACAGCCTGATTGCAGGAATCATTATAAAATCTTACTTATATAAAACACTGTAGAATATATATAACTAAAAACTTGTCATCCGTGTCTCAAGAAGGAAGGAAGCAGGGGAAGATATGTCTCAGGAGCTCTCAATTCTGTAACAAAAAGAAGAGAGACTCCAGGGTCCTCTCCCTGGTGCACTGGTATAAAATAATGGCTGGATGTGATGTTACCTAACTTTCCTTTTATTTCAAACAGATTATTTTGATATGCTGTCTCATACAT